>NC_065446.1:155067363-155367363 GCF_917563875.1 Diabrotica virgifera virgifera | reverse complement strand
ATTTTACATAAGTACTTTATCAATAAATCGAACAGATGACGAAAAAAAAAACACAAACTGGAGCCCGCCAAAGCATATATGAGGTTTACGGCGTCACTGTGCCGTAACGGTTGCTTATACGAAAAAAATGAATAGGACCTAATTCTTAGAGTAAATAGTGGTCTTTAACCTTGTATAAGTTTTGTTTAAAAAGAATGTATAGGTAATGAGAAAATCGTAAAAACATGCTCGCCAAGGGATAGGGGTAGTTTCTGCAGTATATTTTCAAGGATAGGGGTGAAGCTATTTTCACTATTGATGAAGCATATGCCCATATGGATCAAAAAGCAAAAAACAAAAAAAATTCAACCCCCCATTTTATTTATTTTTTTGGCTACAGGGGTTGCACTAGGAAATCGCTTTTGGTGTCCATGCATGGGTAATAATAACGTGCACAAAATGATTATGAAGCATATTAATAAAGGGCATTGTGTGTGAATAATTCCAAGAAAATGACTTTATTTATTAATTCTTCTTTTTTTTTGGGTGGTTCCGGGGAAAAAATCGGGGTGCATTATACAAATTTGTAAATAGCACCAGTACATGGGTAATCGCTGAAAGTCTTTTTACTCTAGCATAAACGGTTCAGATGGTATAAAAAGGGGTTTTTTAAAATGTAACATCCTGTAATTAAAAAAAGGGCAATTACCCTTAAGGTTGATCTGAACCCCCCCCCCCCAAAAACTTTGAAGTTCAAAAATTTTGAAAAAATTTGAGAAGGTGTATGTGATTACTAGAAGTATTTTGACAAATTTTGAACAAACTTCATGTTTTCGTTTTCGAAAAAACTCAAAAATACTTTTTTTTCCAAGTATAAAACGGGAAAGACAAAACATACAATTTTGTTAATTTTCTTACAGGATAAAAATATAATCCTAAGAAATACTTATGAACTTTTTGAAAATTTTTGATCTTACAGTTTTGCCACAATAGGAAACAATAACATGTTTTTCCGCAAATCGCCAGGATTTGCCAGGATTGAAGAAAAAGTCAGGACTTCCTTACTGTAAGGAAATGTCATTTCCTTACTGTAAGGAAATGATATTTCCGTACAGTTGTTAGTGTTCTACATAAATGATAGAAAACACATTGCTATTAAAACCTTGTAAATTACCTTAATCATTAAATTTTCTTTATCTGGAGCTTCCTGGATAAATTTTTCAATTTCTTCCTTCGTTAAAATCTTAGATTTCTTTGCCCTATAACCTTGAGCTTGCCGTTTCAATAAAGAACGAAGTTTTGAGTATGTAGATATATCTACATTGTGTTTAAGTGCAAGGGTTGACTTCAGCATTGAATAATTGGCCCATAATGTTGAAGATTTCATCTTTAAACAAAGGTCTAGGAAGTATGCCATTACAACATTTTCTGAGGAAGAACTCGTATTTTTACTCATGCGATAATCCATAAAACGTCTGTATGCATTTTCGTACTTTTCTCTTGATTTCTTTGGCAATAATTCTAATGAAGCAGTATTCACTGCCTCAACCAGCTCTGGAGGAGTCCCAGGAATGGAAATTTCATCATCACTTATCATTTTACTTTCGAGAACACCAGAAATTAAATTTATAAGCGTCAAGTTTGACAATTCAACCTCAATACGTTTCCATAGTAACCCAAGTAATTTTATTAGGAATTTCAAAGCACCATTTATTTGGGAATAAAATTATCGCGTTTTTTTTAAATCAATCAATATCTGTCGAATTTTAAACGATTTGCGGAAAAATAGTATGTTTACCTCGTAGGAAAAGCCACATTCCTGGACTCTGTGTTGCTAAGTCTCGGCTTGCGCCTCGACTTAGCAATCTTCACAGTCGTCCAGGAATGTTAAGCTTTTCCTACCCGGTAAACAATGTACTATTGACTTATATATTTATGTTGTTATTAAAATTTTGTCCGATTTCTTAACGGTAGCTTTATTATAAAACTGTAAGAGTGGAAAATATTTGCAATAAAATGTTCAATATTTTTTCCTAAACATATGAAAAATCTCGTTAAACAAGAATTATATTTTTTATTTATTTTTTATTTTTTTTATTTATTTATTTAGTACCCAAATAACAGTACTGGACCAATTACAATCTGGGTTAGTGTATTAAGCGTATTAGTAAATTTACCGTTTACAGATCATAAACATAACAAAACAGTATAAAATACATAGACTACATAAACGCCGTTTATATATAAGTGTGTGAAAAAACTCAAAATGAGAAAAACACACTCACATACGAACAACGACGAACAAAAACTTATAAAGTAATTAAAGAAAAACAGAAAATACATAGTATGTAAAATAATTAAATACAAAAATACAGAATAAATATATAATATAACAGCAAGATGTTAAAAAGTGACTGGTTGCAACCTAATATCGTTAGCAGTATTCTTAATGATGCGTAAATTAGAATTGAAGATGTCAAAGAGATCAGAGTTCGCATTGTAGTGAGCTTGCATTTGTACTAGAGGTGACTGCACCAAAATATTTGATCTGGCTCTGTTAACATAAAACGTTTGTGAAGTACGAGAAGCAACACGTGGTACGTGGAGATTAAGAAGTTGCAATAACTCAGGAGTATTTACTTGATTGTTAATAATTTTAAATAAAAAGCCAAAGCCAAATGCCAGTGGATTTAAAGTGCATACTTTTTAAAAACCGCCTCTGTACTGATTCCAAAACAGTTGTGTGATTTTGATAAATTGGAGACCAAACTATCGATGCATAATCGAGTTTGGGGAGAACAAGAGATGAATATAAAAATTTGCAAGTGTCAATATCGGTAAGTTCTTTCGAATTTCGTAAAATGAAACCTAGAGTACTAAACGCACCCGCAACGATATTAGTGATGTGTGGAACAAATGATAGTCTGCAGTCAAATATGACCCCCAGGTCCTTAACAGAGCAGAGGCGACAAATGGAAGTATTATGTATATGATAATCATAGTGTGTTGGAGAAGGGCTTCTAGAAAAAGACATAACATTACATTTAGACGCATTTAGCTGCAAACAATTAGTGTCACACCATATACTGATTTTATTTAAATTTTCTTGAAGTCTAATGCAATCGGAGGGTGACTTAATTTCAAAAAATAATTTTAAATCGTCCGCATAAATTAGTGAATGAACATCTAGGTCATCAACAATATCATTAACGAATATCACAAACACTAGCGGCCCTACAATTGAACCTTGAGGTACTCCGGATAACTGAGGAAAAGGGGTTGATTTAAAACCTCTAATTTGTGTATATTGCCATCGATCTGTAAAATAATAGTTAAATAATTGTAACAGCGTAGGTGTGATTGAAATAGAACTGAGCTTATTCAGTAGAATTTTATGACTTGGAAAAGTCAGTGTATATGACGTCGACTTGAGCATTTCTGTCTAATGCTTCACACAGGAATTGAGCGATATTAACAAGATTTGTTAAAGTAGATTTACTACTGATAAATTCGTGCTGTTGGGGAACTATGAATGGTGAAATGTGGGTGTAATGGTGTTTATTTATACATATCTCGAAAATTTTACTAAAGTTGGATATGATAGCAATAGGCCTATAGTTTTGGATAGAAGTTCGATTTTCTTTCTTAAACACAGGGACAATTTTAGAAACTTTCCATTGTGTGGGAAAGACCGAACTGGATAATATGCAGTTAAATAAAGTACACAGAGGAGTTGAAAATACGTGGGCACAATCTTTTATGAGAAATGCAGGAATATTATCTGGTCCCATCGTCATGTTCGGCTTAATCTTCCTTATGGCCTGTTCAATTTCAGATTTTGTAAAAGCGGGAATGTGCAATTGTTCGGCAATATATGTATTTAATTTGGGAGTGATATGGTCGGGAGGAGAAATATCGGTGTATGACTTTGAGAAGAAATCGGCAAATGATGAGGCAATATCCTGTGAAGTCTCTAGCTTTATATTATTATACGACATAGTTTCAGGAATAGAACAATTTGTTTTCTTGGAGTTTATGAACGACCAAAAGCTACGAGGATCTTGTTTAAGATTGAGTTGTATAGAGTATATCTTGAATTGCCGCTGTGAATTTGTGCCACCATGACGTGGCTCCACCTACACCATCGGTAATATTTATGTTCGATAGATAGCAGTCAAACAGAACTCTGCTAGAATCGCGTCAAACAGAACTTTATCCTAGCAGCGTTGCCATATCAATTACTTTGTACAACAAAATGTTTTATTGTATTATAGTTAGTAGGTAATATAATATAGATATGTATAAGCCTACTATAACGTCTATTTATAACGCATCAACGTGACCTTCTGAAATTAATTTAACTACTGTTCCTGAAATATTGTCAGTCCCCTTGGCCGTATTAGATTTTGATATATTTAGGGCCGGTACTTTCTGTCTCGATTAAACCCGAGTTGGCTTTTTAATGTTTTTAAGTAACATAAGTTGACTTTTTTATTTGTATTTTTTCATGTATCCCTGAAGCTTGGTATTTCACTATATTTTGAATTGGAGCATAAATAGTGTTCTTTTGTCAAATAGTTTTTCTAATAACTACCATCCATGGTGTTTCTCTTTTGTCGCACTTATGTTTATTAAAGGTTTTAATTGTAACCATTATTTTATCTTTAAAATTTTCCTTGTTCATTACTTTTTGCATTTGTGGTGAGCTAAATTTAAAGGAAAACAATTGGACGATATTTAAATAGATATGGAGTAAGAGTAAATAAATAACCACTTCTAAAATTAATTCAGGATAGGTTAAAAAATATTTTCACCTTCATATTAAAAATAAAAAAGGATCAATATAAAAGGAATAATGACAATAAATTTTAAAAATCTTACATCTATATTGATTTTTTCTACATATGTACAAAAACAATAGAAATAAATAAATATTAGCGAAGACAAAAGAAAAAATGTGTTGACACTTAATAATATGTTAAATAAACGTATTGATTAGTCTGATGCAAGTAGAACTAGAACTGTTATATGGAGCTAATCTGGATCGGTATAAATTAGATGAGAAAGAAAAAAATCTAATAAACATTTTCTTTGCGAGCAGGAAGAGAAAGAGTATGGAATATTAGAAAATGAAAACGGCGCGGCAGAATAATCATCGATAAAGAAGTAAAAAAGGAAACGCGATAACGATATCTAGAACAATTGTTTTATCTGATAAGACACGAAGAAAAGCCAGAAATTGCTATCAAAACAAAAAATATAGTAAAGCAGTGTGGATTGTTTGTGTGCTTGGAAAAAGGTTATCGGTTTTTATGAGCTTCCCCGGACGGGTTAGTAGGTGATAATAAGATTGTGGAAGTTAAGTGACTATATTCAGCCCGAGAATATACACTTCTAGAGACAGCCAAATCCATAAAAACATGTAGCTTGTTAAGTGAATGTCCCTAAAGAAAACAATAACTTCTTCTTTAGCCTGTTTGCATCCACTCCTCGACAAAGGCCTCCCATGAGTTCTCCACTCTTCTCTGTTTTGTGTTGTTTTTGTGGTCTTCCTCTGCTACTACTATGCTCGCGTGGTCTCCAATGTACAATGTTCCCGTCCACCTTTCGTTGTTTTGTCGTGCCACGTGTCCTATCCAGTTCCATTTCATTTGCGCAATTCTTCCGATTACATATTCCACCTTCGTTCTGTTTCGTACGTCCCATTTCGAATATGTTCTCTCAGAGATACTCCTAACATAGCTCTTTCGATGGCCCTCTGTGTTCTTAATCTATTGGCTGATAACCCTGTAAGTGTCACGGTATCCACTCCATCAGTCCTAACTGGTAGAATACAACTGTTGAATACCCTTTTTTCTAGATTTATTGGTATCTTTTTGTTTTTCAACACATCACTGAGTCTTGCAACTGCTGCCCAAGTAATTCGGATTCTTCTAGTTATCTCTGCCGTTTGATTCTGTTTGCCTAGCTTGATCGGAACTCTACAGAACACATCAACAAGACGATGAAATGAGACCAGCACGGAAATTAATAAAAAATGTTGGATCGGAAATAATGCCAAAAGTAACAATTTCAGAGGTAACTACAGCATTGGGAAACATGAAGAGAAATAAAGCTGCAGGAGAAGATAGAATTACTACAGATATGATATTAGAAGGAGGCAAGGAACTCATTGCAATTGTAACTAAGCTTATAGACAGTTGTTTACACCAGGGCAAAGTCCCTAAGAGCTGGAAGAACTCTAAAGTAATCTTATTACACAAGAAAGGTGATAATCGAAAGTTGGAAAACTACAGGCCCATAAGTCTATTGTCACACCTATTTAAAATACTCACCAAAGTCATAACTACCCGACTAACAAAAAAATTAGATGAATACCAACCATATGAACAGGCAGGTTTTAGAAAAGGCTATTCAACTCCCGATCACCTGTTAACTACAAAAATATTAATAGAAAAATGTAACGAATACAAGTTTCCAGTTTTTATAGCATTTGTAGACTACGAAAAAGCTTTCGACACTATAGAACACACGGCCGTAATAAACGCAGTGCAAAATTGTAGAATAGACAGCAGATATATTAACTTAATAAAAGAAACTATGAACCAAGCTACAGCTACATACTACCTAAATTAAAATGAATACAGGAACCCTGTACCATTAAACAGGGGAGTCAAACATGGAGACACTCTATCACCCAAACTGTTCACCTTAGTTTTGGAGGACGTTTTTAAAAATCTAAATTGGAAATATAAGGGAATAAACATCAATGGCTGCTACCTCAGTAATCTACGATTTGAGGATGACATAATCCTGATAGCTACTGACCTACAAGAACCGCAAACCATGCTTTTAGAACTACATACAGAATCTTCTAAAATAGGACTGAAAATGAATTTAAACAAAACAAAAGTCATGCACTCCGAAGAAACGATGACAATAATAAACAACAGTTATAGAAAAAGTTGAAGAATATATATACTTAGGACAAAAAATGATTGGATACATACCTGAACAAATCAGTAGAAAGCAGGAAGCACTCCTTTAGAGCTTCCGCATAAATAATACAAATAATCCCAAAAAGGTAAGATGGCGAATGGACATTGACTCCGAAGCCAATAATGCTCAAACACACACACACATAGGACAAAAAATAATATTAAATAGGGAAATTCCAAACGAAAGAAATAAAAAGAAGAAGAAAGTTAGCATGGGCAGCATTCGGCAAACTGAACTATATACTCAGAAATCAGCAAATTCAACTACATCTTAGATCTAAAGTTTCTGATGCATGCATTATTCCGATATTAACATATGGGGCACAAACATGGACAATCACAAAAAAGAATATGAACATACTCAGAGTCATTCAACACGCGATGGAAAGAGCAATGCTTGGCATATCACTTAAGGACAGAAAAACAAACACATGGATAAGACAGAAAACCAAAGTCACCGATGTGGTACAAAAATCACTAAAATTGAAATGGCAATACGCTGGACATGTAGCTAGGAGCGATCTTAACAAATGGCACAGAACAATTCTAACCTGGAGACCATACGAACACAAAGACCCAGAGGCAGACCCATCCTATGAGATGGATAGATGATCTGAAACGACCTGCCGGGAAAAATTGGCTACAAGTAGCGTACAACAAAAAACAATGGAAAGGAAGACTTGAAGAGGCTTATGTTCAGATGTGGACGTGAATGGCTAGACGAAGAAGAAGAAGAAGAAGCTTGAGCGTGTGACTCTTCGACAGTTTCGATCTCACTTGCATCTAAGTCGATTCTGATATTTTGATTTGTCATCACTTTTGTTTTATTTAAATTTATTTTTAAACCGCTTTTCTCGGTTCCTGTTTAAGCATCTTGAGATGACTTAAAAATTTAAGTGACAATTTAACTTTTTCTTCTAAGACATAAGGCATCTTTTAATGCAAGAGTAAATAATTCTATATTCTATTGTCTTAATATTCTAATTTATTGGTCTGTAATTTTCGAGTTTATGTTTGCCTCCTTTATTTTGTAGTAGAAGTAGCTGCGCATTTTGCCAAGTGGTTGGAATAGCAATATCAAAGAGGCACTTCTTCATTAGGATTTTAACTGACTTCAAGGTAGTTTGACCTCCATCTCTAATCATCTCTTTTGTTATTCCGTCGTCTCTATATTTTCCATTTTTCATTTGATTTAAGGCATTTATAACTTCCTCGTTAGTAATAAACCATACCATAATAATAACATTAGTAATAAACTATACCATTTATACTACAGCCAACGATCAAATGTGTAATTTGGAAGAGAAGTGTCAGAAGAAATGGAGATAAGGAGGCGAGATTTCAGTTTCTCCAGGACTTGTGTTATGGGAGAATTTGGACCAATCACGAGTCACAGATTTTCGATTTTTTGACACTTGACAGTTCGATTGTCAACTTTCGAAAATGAAAATAGATCCATTTACCACAATAAAACTAAAAACAAATTTGTTTTTAATAATTGTGTGTTTACCTCTTTAATTTTGTTATTTTTATCCATTTTTATTTTGTTTTGTAGTATTCTGTACTTTTATTGATCTTTGTAGGTTAATTGGATGATTTAAAAGTTTAATTGGATTTACTTACTTGTATTTATCAAAGTGCACTCTAAAAATGAATTCAAATTCAGAAGATGTAAGTGTAATTATATGTAGATAAATAATAATAATAATTTTAATACTATGAAAATGTAAAATAAAATACACCTTAAATATAAATACAAGTGTTTTAATTTATTACCAAAACAAATTTTAAATAGTAAATGAGATATTTTTGTTATTATAGATCCAAACCAGTAAAAAATAGACAAGTTACAATCAAAGAAATAAAATGTCTGGGATTTTTTAATTTTCTATAAAAAAAATAGTATGTATGTATTTTACCTTTCATTATAAGACTTTTTCTATGCTGGAGTCACACAAAATAATAAGGTAAATATTTTTGAATGTTCTATAATTTCTTTATACAAAAACAACCAATGTCATCTTGTTCTTATGGTATTCACTACAGTACATAGTACATCTACTTATAACTTATACAATACTTTTGCTTATATAATTAAAATATATAAAACTATAATGTAATCAAAAGTGTGATACTTTTAAATACATAATGCATATACAATTTTATTTTAAATAATATATAATCACACACATTACCCATTAAACGTACAAACATTTAAAAAATAACCAGAAAAAGCCTAAAATGAAATAAACACATTAAGTACCATTCTAAATTCTTTACCCAAATCCAAATTAATTATTAAGCTGGATTTATAGTTTGACGGACTGTAAAGGAAGACGTACTGGAAAAAGATCAACATAGAAGTTTGTGTACTCTTGATTATAAAGCTTGTCACGTACGGGGAGCTATACTATATCATATCGCTCACTATAGTAAATGAGTGAGGCTGCAGGCACCTAACCATTTGTTCCTAGTTAGGAATCGCTGTAGGGAGCGATATGATACTATAGTAATGATGAGTGAATCTGCACGCATGGGACCATTAGTTCCTAACTAATTAGGTTCCTAGTTAGGAATCGTTATAGTGAGCGATATGATATAATATATTATAGTATAGCTCCCCATGCGTGGCAAGCTTTATAAACAAGAGTACACAAACTTATATGTTGATCTTTTTTCAGTGTCTATGTCTACAGTCCGTCAAACTATAAATCCAGCTTAATAAATAATTTGGATTTTGGTAAAGAATTTTAGAATGATACTTATATTGTGTTTATTTCATTTTAGGTTTTCTCCTGTTCATTTTTTAACTGTGTGCACATTTCAACAGTTTAATGGGTAATGTGTATGATTATATACTTAAAGTAAAATTGTATAGGTATGTATTTAAAAGTATAAACGCACTTTTGGTTACATTATAGTTTTAAATATTTTATTTATATAAGCATATATAAGCAAAAGTATTGTATAAGTAGGTACGAAGGTTCTACCTATTCTGTAAAAAGGGGCCAAGTGTATTACTTATTGTTGTTGAGATAGCCTCATAATTTTTGGTACCAAGTAACATTTTGTTTTAAACTGGTTGTGTAAAAGGGAGCTAAAGTTCCACTTAGTAAAAATATAAAAATGTTACTTGGCCTCTTTTTGCAAATCAGCGACGACATATAATCACACACATTACCCATTAAACATACACACATTTAAAAAATAGCCAGAAAAAGTCTAAAATTAAATAATCACATTAGTACCATTCTAAATTCTTTACCCAAATTCAAATTATTTATTAAGCTGGATTTATAGTTTGAAGGATTGTAGAGGAAGACGCACTGGAAAAAGATCAACATAGAAGTTTGTGTACTCTTGATTATACAGCTTGTCACGCACGGGGAGCTATACTACATATAATATATCACATCGCTCACTATAGTAAATAAATGAGCCTGCACACATGTAACCATTCGTTCCTAGTTAGGAATCGCTGTAGTGAGCAATATGATACTATAGTATCTAATGATGAGTGAACCTGCACACATGGAACCATTAGTTTCTAAACTAATTAGGTTCCTAGTTAGGAATCGTTGTAGTGAGCGATATGATATAATATATATTATTATAGTATAGCTCCCCATGCGTGGCAAGTGGCAAGCTTTATAAACAAGAGTACACAAACTTCTATGTTGATCTTTTTTCAGAGTGTCTATGTCTACAGTCCGTCAAACTATAAATCTAGCTTAATAAATAATTTGGATTTGGGTAAAGAATTTTAGAATGATACCTACTTATGTGTTTATTTCATTGTAGGTTTTTTCCTGTCCATTTTTTAACTGTGTGTATGTTTAACAGTTTAATGGGTAATGTGTATGATTATACTTAAAATAAAATTGTATAGGTATATGGTATATGTATTTAAAAGTATAAACGCACTTTTGGTTACATTATAGTTTTATATATTTTATTTATATAAGCATAGGTATATAAGCAAAAGTATTGTATAAGTATAGATGTACTATGTACTGTAGGGAATACCATAAGAACAAGATGATATTGGCTGTTTTTCTATAAAAAAATTATAGAAAATCCACAAGTATTTATCTTATTATTTTGTGTGACTCCAAGCATAGAAAAAGTCGTATAATGAAAGGTAAAATACATACCTACATATTAGGAAATTAAAAAACCCCAATCATTTTATTTCTTTGATTGTAACTTTTCTATTTTTGGGGGTTTGGATCTAACAAAAGTGTACTATTTAAATTTACTATTACTATTTAAAATTTGTTTTGGTAATAAATTAAAACACTTGTATTTATATTTAAGGTGTATTTATTTTACATCTTCATAGAATTAAAATTATTATCATTAATATTAATTATCTACATATTATTACACTTACATCTTCTGAATTTGAATTCATTTTTCCAGTTCACTACATTTTGATAAATGTAAATCCAATATTATACTTCTATAAATCCAATTCACCTAAAATAACAAAATTAAAGAGGTAAACACACAGCATTAAAAACAAATTTGATTTTATTGTGGTAAATGGATATATTTTCAAAAGTTGATCGAACTGTCAAGTGTCAAATCGAAAATCTGTGACCCGTGATTGGTCCAAATTCTTCCATAACACAAGTCCTGGAGAAACTGAAATCTCGCGATAAGGAGAGGGGCCAGGCAAGGTTACATACTGTCGCCGTTATTGTTTAGTGCTTATTCTGAAGAAATCACACAAGAAGCTTTGGTAAACGAGACAGTCGGCATAAAAGTGAATGAAAATTTAATTAATAACATTAGGTATGCCGACGATACAGTCATAATATCAGACAACTTGGAAGACTTAGAAAGAATAATGAACACAATATTAAGATATATTTAGTGGAGAATATGGACTCTCTCTTATCATCAAAAAACCCAAATTTATGAAAACTAGCAAGAACAACAATACAAATGAAATATTAACGGTAGGCGGCCAGCAGTCTGAGAGAGTAAAAAAATATACTTACTTGGGAACGATAATCACAGAAAATAACGATTAGACTGCAGAAATAAGAGAGAGAATTGAAAAAGCACGTGCCAACTTCGTGAAAATAAAAAAGATTTTATGCAGCAAAGATCTGATACTGGCCCTCAGAATAAGGCTAATTAAATGTTATGTACACAGTGTGCTTTACTATGGAGCTGAATCATGGACATTAAATCGAAATGCAATAAATCGACGGTTCTCTTAGCAAGATAGAGACGAACTAGTTTTGGTGTTAGTGAAATAGTTTTGAGTATTTTTTCTGTTAACAGTCATTTTTAATATCTTTATTATAACCTTTCGGGTCTTATTCTGCGGTATCTCATGAAACTGATTAGGGTGCGTTCAAGTATTACGTAACGCGATTTTTGAAGATTTTAACCCCCCCCTAGGTAACGCACTCTTATGGGAGTTTATCTATTGCGTAACGCAATTTTTGAAGATTTTTGACCCCCCTAACCTGCTTTACGTAATACTTGAACGGTCCCTTACGCAAAAAGATCTCATGGGAATATTTTCCCAAAGAAACGCGAGGTTTTCGCCTTGCTTAAACATTTTTGCTGAAACAAAATCCTATTATTACATCTACAGATGCATATGAAATATGATACTACATCAATTATTTGTGAACAATTGCCGCAGGATTTCTTCTTAATTTCCGTTACAGTTAGGGAAAAACATCTTTTTTAAAAACTTGTCAAATTTGGGGCGCCACCCCCGCTAAACGGTGGATGATAGACAGATGCTGTCGGAAAATAAATCGTAGAAAATATAGTCCTCTTCATATTTACATAAAGAAATTTTTTGTAAAAGGTACAGGAAGGGCTACGTTCCGCAAAAACCACAAATCACCCCCTTTAAAGGGGTGAAAAGGGGGGCTCCGGGGCGAAATTTTTTCAGAAAAGGTTAGTCGTATAATAAGCACCCCTTGATATACCAGAAAAAAAAAATAAAACCGGACTTGTGTCAATTTTTTCAACCTTTGTTTCCTACACTAATATAATATACATACACATAATATACATACCTATATAATATTATGTAAAAAATTTATTTCACCGACGCGATGACGGTCGCGATGATGGTCGCGAAATCAATCCTTTTACCCCATCCTAAAATAGGTTTTACATTTATTTTGAATTTAAATGCCTCTACACAATGTACAGTGCCGGCAAAAAAAATCTTTACATTGACAAATAAATCACCAAATTTGAAGACAATTTGCATGCGTTCTGTCTGCGTTTGGAGGGGAGAGTAGGGGAGGGGGAATAGCGTACTTGCGACAGCAATTATCTGCAGTTCACAGACCACTTGGCTTATTTAGGGTATTCTGCGCGTTTGCACTGTAAACAGTTGGCTTTGTGCGGGTAGTCAGTGTTAAACTTATTCTCATTTACCGCGTAAAGTTTGAGATTGTCAAATTCTAAATTGAACTGACAAATATGGTTCGCAAGAAACTCACAAAAGAGGAGAAGGTTCGTGCTTTAACGTTACTGGAGAAGGGAGACTCTGTAATTACCGTAGCACGTGACATTGATGCTTCAAGAGGGGCTATTTATCAAGTGAAACGTTCAGCTGCAACTGTTACACATGAATACATGAATACACCGTTAGACGCGACTAGAGGCCTCCTACAAACGCTCAGTTATTAGCGCAATTCGTAGGTTGAAATTTTGACTAATTGTCGAAAAACCAAAATTTTCAAAGTTTAATTTTTCAGTTTTTCGGCTATGGTGAGCAGTGTATATGTCTCAGCTTGATAGCTTAGGCATCATTTAAAAGTTTAACTCAACCCTATTAATTTGGTGTACTTGCGGTTTTCCTGTCTCTCCTTGAACCTAAATATATACGCCCAAAAATATGCTATTTTGTATCTCCCTAGCCCTCTAGCTGGCTTACGGGTAGTCAGAAGTCAAAAATTACACCGGTTCTGAATCGGCTCTCACACCCTCTTAAAACACAGAAAAAATTCTGATCGGTGTAACTTTTCCACACACATACATACGACATACATACATACATATAACAAACATATCCGCAAACATTTTCCCCTTTTTAAATAAAAATTGAGTCATACTTCTGAGCTCGGTAACTTTTGAATGGTATAACCGATTTTCAAAATTAGACATTCGTTGGAAAGGTAATGATCAGTATTATCAGAAGCCGTAAAGGTCGGACTTAAATTTTTGAAATTTTTTGGAGTTTTGGGGACGAGAACGAAAAACAGACCCTAAATGGAAAGTGCCGTAAAAGCCACACCCTTGGACCAAAATGGAGAGTTGACATATGGATGGGTGAGTCTTTTCCTAAACTTTAAGATGGGATTTTTTCCAATTTTCAATTCAGTCAGATTTAGAAAATCGAAAATTTCGTGTATATATAGTGTCGCTTGTAGGGGTATTGTTGTTGGGGTTGTGCGCCACTGACGAGAACTGTCGTTCTCTGGTAATATTATTTTTCTGTTTTATGTTAATATTAGATCTCTATGAAATTAATTTATTTGACTGTATCAAAGAAGTTAACTTTTATTCTGAAAATACAAATTTATTGATATAAAAAATTCTATTCAACCAATAAACAATGTGTAGCAGAATAAATAAACTAAACGTTTGAGAAACTAGGAATGACATAACTCTATCGATTGAAAATATGAATGGTGCCATGCAAATATTCAGAATTGTTTTATATATTTAAAACTAACACTTAAAAAATCACGATTAGAGGTCAAGTACTATTTAATTTTTAGCCCGAGAGAATTTATTTCACAGTTAGTTAAACCAGCACGTATAAATAGTTTTAATAACCAATAATAATTGGTATTTCAAATAAATTATAGCAAAAATATGAATATAATAGTAATATTTCAAGTGATAGAATAATAATTATCTGTCTAGTTTGTTGTTAAAAGAAACATCATTTTACATTATTATTAAAGTTAAACTATTGTTTTGATCCACGTGCTAAAATTAAACTGAGGAATCCTTTAAGTAAGAATTATTCACAAGGAGTTCCACTCTCACTAACAGAGATATGTAATAACTTTTTTTTCATTCAATCATTTTTTTAATGTAGTTTAATAAATTTATTGGAATATTATGGTGAGACTATTTGATCTCAAAGGAAATAGCAGATTATATTATGATGGACATTTTCTAAAATCGAAGTTATAGGTGAGGATCCCATATAAGTTCGATTTGTACCGATCTGTTTAAAGGATAAAAATTATTGGATATATGTAATTATTAGGGAGCGGATTTATATGCGATCAATTTTGAGAAAATATGCGCATATATATGCAGTAAAAAATTACGAAATATGCGCAAGATATGCACAAGAATTAAAAAAATGCGCATTTCGAGAAACCACAAATTTTCTGTTCTATTCTATTCTAGGGGGTTCTTTTATAGGGGGGGCGGCAGTCTTATTTATTATCTTTCAAATAAAATCATTATTTTTTATATATACAATTTATTCACATTTTTTACAAAAACTGATACCAATAGTTACCTATTTAAAATAAAACAACAACATCAATATATACCTATATCTTCGATTATAATTCACTACAATGTGTTTTTCCAATTTTTTTACGAGGACACATTTTTTGATCAGATAAAATATTTTTATAACTTGGAAAACTCCTTTCAACATCAACAGAAATAATTGGGGCGTATTTAAAATAACTTGTTAAAGCCAAAAATCCTGCATAAAAAATTGCAGCTTCCAACCAAGTTCCCCACCTAGTCAGTACTGGACCGGGAGGTAAAGGTACATTAGGTAGTTTGTTCCTGTACAACTGAACCCGTAAAGGACTTTTGACGAATACTTTTTTACGCTACTTATTAGTACATTTACATCAGGGAATTCACCCCTAATATGTTCCGTTAATAATTTCCGTTAGAAAATCGTAAAATAAAACGATGGTTAAAGGTGTAAATTCTCTTAACAATAGGGGTTTAAAAAAATCACCAGAATTATAGGTACCTACTAAATAATAAAAGTAAATAAAATTCGGATTTCCCGGTAAACCATCCTTCATAATTTTAACATCCTACAATAATTTTATAACGGCGTGCTCTAAGCACTATAAGTACTTTGTGTAAAGATCGGGTATTTTCTAAAAAAAAAAAATGAAAAGGCAGTGAATGAGCCGTCTCTCTTCAGGTAGTTCTCGAATTAATAGATACGACAGCCTGTGCTGAGAAATATTTTGTGTCGAATTAAAAAATTTAAAAAATTTTTTTTTGGACTTAAATGTTTTTAAATAGGCACAAAATATGCATGTTTTTTTAAAAATATGCAAAATTTAGTTAAGTTCTCAAATATGCGAAATATGCATGCAATATGCATTTAGCATAAAATCCGCTCCCTAGTAATTATGTATGTTAACAATTATTATAAAAACAAGGCATGCTCGATCTAATTTTGTTCTCACTATAATTAATTAATAATTAAAAATGACTTTTTCTTATTAGCCCGATCAGGGAACACAAAATTTTACGAAAACCTCCAAAAAAATAAAGGAAGGATGAAAATTTGGAAATAGGTAGTTGAAATTATCTATTATTATATAAGAAAAAGTTTACAATTCTACATCCCCTTCATTTTACAAAAATTGGGAAATACAAGGTGAAAAATATTTTCTCATGAGTGAAAAATATACGTTCAAAATAGGCCCTGAATTGGATAAAATGACTAATTCTAAGCAAATTTTTTTTATAGAGTTTTTTCACTAAGTCAATACTTTTCGAGTTATTTGCGAGTGAATATGTTCATTTTTAACAAAAAAAAAAACATGTTTATGGATGGTTTTTCGCAGATAACTCAAAAAGTAAGTACTCTAGCGAAAAAAATATTCTTAGTAAAAATATAGCTTATAAAAAATTGAAAAAAAAAATGGTGTACGCGTGACGTCTGCAGACCCAGTATAAGCAGAGTTGTAGCTAATGAAAAGTAGGTTGTTCTTCGTCAAATTCCAAATCGAATATTTCAATGTGAAATAACCAAAAAACAGAGCACTTTTCGGGGAAAATTCATTACAACTTCTTAAAGTGTTTAAAAAAAGGTTTATTTTTGTTTTTTAAAAAAATTTCTAACATTAAAAATAAGTGAGTTACGCTCAAAATATTGTTGGTCCCTTTTATTTTTTGTTACAAAAATCGCGAAAATCACCCTCTAATTAACTTCCCAAATAAAATTAATCGTAACCGCTTCACAAGTTATTTTACTTATGTATTGTTTACATTATCTATAAGTTTCATTGGTTCAAAGTGCTCAGTTTTGAAAAAAATTGGGTTTAAAATAAAATATTTTTTTATTTTGAAAAAAAAAAAAAAATGGAATTGTTCATGAAATTAACTTAAAAATTATTAGTAATACCAAAAATCTTAAAGAGTAATACATCTTAAAGAGTACGTTTTGCTTTTCTGAATATTTTTCCTTTTTTGTTTTCTTGTTATACTAAAATTGATTATGCTATGGCTGTTCAAAATTTGCCTAAACTCGTGATTAGTTACTCGTTCAAGCCATTTTAACTAGAGCTTTTTCAAAAATAAGCATTTTGAACCCATGAAACTTACAAATCATATAAATAATACATAAAAAAAGTAACTTGTGAAGTGGTAATGATAAAATTTATTTGTGATGCTAATTAGGGGGTGATTTTCGCGATTATTTACCAAAAAAATAAAAAGAACCAACAATATATTGAGCGTAACATACTTACTTTTAATGTTACAAGTTTTTTTAAAAAACAAAAATAATCCTTTTTTAAACACTTTATAAAAGTTGAAATGGAAATATTCGATTTGGAATTTTATGAAGAAGAACCTACTTTTCATTAGCTACAACTCTGCTTCTACTGGGTCTACAGACCTCAAGCATACACCATTTTTTTTTTCAGTTTTTTATAGGCTATATTTTTGCTAAGAATATTTTTTTCGCCGACAATCTTACTTTTTGAGTTGTCTCCGAAAAACCGTCAAAAACATGTTTTTTTCTGTTAAAAATGAACATATTCACTTGCAAATAACTCAAAAAGTATTGACTTAGGGAAAAAACTCCATAGAGCAAAAGTTGCTTAGAATTAGTCATTTTATCCAATTCCGGACTTATTTTGAATGTATATTTTTCACCTTCGAGAGGGGGTATTCCCCTCTATTTTTGAAAAATGGAGGGGATGTAGAATTGTAAACTTTTTTCTATATAATAATAGACAATTTCAACTACCTATTTCCAAATTTTCATCCTTCCTTTATTTTTTTGGGGTCAGATTGTTCTTTGATCGGGCTATATAGGAGAGAGGCTTGTACCTTGGGCCAGCTTGTACCATGGGCCACTCCATTTTTCTTTTATTTTGAGCGCGAACTGTGTATGGTTCTTATCTTAAGTTCTTCTACAATCACTGCCATTATGTGGTTAGTTGTTGAACCTGATTAGAAATCGTTTGCGGCTATCTTAAAAATATAGTGTTGTATTTCGTGAAAAGTAACTATTTATAGGATAGATAATTTTCTTTTCTAATTTTTGTGTTTACAAATATCGTAAATTAAATCACAAGGTGTGTATACTAATAGGTAGTTAAACAACATAGTGAGAAATATAACAAAGCCGTTTTATTAGGTTAAATTCACATTTGTTTTCTTTTCGCTGAGTCTTGTAACACAGTACAGTGGAACCCCGATAAGTCGGCCCTCGATAACCCGGAAGTCCGGCTAACCCGGACCGATTTTCATCAGATAAACATTTTGATTTTCAATATTTTGTATTTTGACAACGACCCGATTTGGGCGTCACGAAACGTTAATAAAATTATTTTTCAATTTAATTGTGGCTTATTTCCCATCAAAATAGTTAATTATCAGACAAACCTTTCAACAATAAAAATGTATGTAATATAATATTTGAGAGATAATGTGTATGTGTGTAATTTGAACTATACGACAGTAAAAATGACTCATAGCACACGCCGCAGAAACAACAGGCACCTGTCTCTAGTACCTATTCCTTTTTATTTCAAACTGTCTTAGCATTGTTTAGGAAAGACTATTTAAAAAATTCTTTTATAAACAATGGTCTTTAGTTTTCACTGTTCTTAAATAACATTACATCGTTGTGACTGTATTGTGTGTCTTGTATTGTTCGCTTCCGTTTGCTTACGTTTGTGTTTGGTGTTTTTTTTTAGTAATTTTGATGTGTAGGTACTGTGCATATTTATAAATATATTTCAAGTTATTTTAATTCTAACGGAGTTTATCTGTAAGTATGCCGTAATTTAATTAATTTTTACCATATTCTCCGGCTATCTCGGATTTTCGATAACCCGGATCGGCCGCGGTCCCGATTAATCCGAGTTATCGAGGTTCCACTGTATTTGTACCTTGGACCGCTATCACGTCTTGTACGTTGAGCCGTACAAAGTTAATGAAATAAAAAAGACACATTTTTACGTTACACAAGTAACTGCTGTAAGTCCCTATTTAACGGTCCAGTATCTGAAGAGAATTCTGAACATCAATAAATATTCTGGACCAAGTTTTTTTTATATATTTTTAAAGGTTTACGGGTGGTCCAACGTAAAAGACTATGTGGTTCAAGGTACAGTACCGGTTTGTACCTTGGACCAAATTAGCTCTAATAAATAAAATTCTAAAAAATGTGTTTGGTTTTGTTTTATTACTATGACCTTTTAATATGTTATACTATACAGTGCAGTGGAATAAGTGTTGCCCCCCCCCTGTTAACTTGTTTATTTTAAGAATATAAGCAAAACGATCGGACAGGTCAATTTTTAAACTAACCATAGTATATTATAGCATCAACGTTTCGAACTTTACGCAATTCCTCTTCAGGTGACAGGTATAACTTTGATTTTTTAAAATGGTAAGGTACATCATGTGACACCTCATTTAACAGCTTTTGAAATACTAATTTTAAAAATGTATAATACTTTAATCCTTTTTGAGATCGTACTTTGAGACGTAATTTCGGTCGAACTCTTTTTAAACGCATTTATTTTTTTCGAATTCTGAGGAAACTAATAATTATTTTTGAAAAATTGAAACGCAGAATGAAAGATTAGAATATTAACGAGGGCTGCCAGTCCCTTAGAATAAACAAAAAGTTTCTTTTGAATGATATATTTGAAATTAAAAATCACACTAAATTTTCTCTGTTTTTCACCACTGTGACTTATTAAAATTAACATTATAGAAGTTCTCAGGGACTTTGGACCATCGAGAATACTGTAATATTTCATTCTGCGTTTAAATTTTTCAAAAATATTCATTAGTTTTTTAAGGATTCGAAAAAAATGATTGCATTTAGAAAGAATTCGACTGAAATTTTGCGTCTACGCTCTCAAACAGGATTAAAGGATTATACATTTTTGAAATCAGTATTTTAAGAGCTTTTAAATGAGGTGTCACATGATGTACTTTCCCGTTTAAAAAAATCAAAGTTATGGCTGTCACCTGAAGAGGAATCACGTAAAGTTCGAAACGTTGATGCTATAATATACTATGGTTAGTTTAAAAATCGACCTGTCCGAGCGTTTTGCTTATATTCTTAAAATAAACAAGTTAACAGGGGGGGGGCAACACTTATTCCACCGCACTGTATACTATGGTGTGTAAACTACAAGTTAGTCCAAAAATTGTCCTTGAAATTTAAAAACTTAAAAATAATTGAGCTTTGAAAAAATCCGGTTCAAGGTACAAGCCCCTTCCCTAAATTAAAGAAGAACCGGGCAGATATTATTTCAGATTTTTTGGATCATTCTAAACAAAAAAGGTCTTTTATAATTATTTTCATAACTTGATCGTTTTTGAGTTATAAACAATTTAATGAATATAGAACGAAAGATGACTATTTTCAAGGCACAAAAATATCATTTTTGAAAGTACGAAGTATCTATCAGTTCTTGAAATATTTTGGACGTATCTCATTTTAAAACATTAGTTTTTAGTTGTTAATGCCCGTCTTCCCATAAGAAACCTTCCTCATTAACAATTAAAAAATATATTTTAAAATAAAACATGGCAAACAATCATATCGGGACCTGATAGAAGATGGTTTGAAATTGAATTTAGATACTTGATGATTACAAAAATAATATTTTTACTGGTGTTTTTGAGCCTTAAAACTCGTCATTTCTCGTTCTTTTTTTCAGTTTTAAATTGATTATAACTCAAAAACGATCAACTTAAGAAAAAAAATTACAGCAACCTTTTTTGTTTAGAATGATCCAAAAAATCTAGAATAATATCTGCATGGGTCAATAATTTTTTTTTAATTTATAAAAAAAATCATGATTTTATTATTAATTAATAATTGTAGTCAGAACAAAATTAGATCGGGCACATGTTTTTTATAATTGTTAATAAATAGGCTATTGATTATATTCAAAATAAGATAGCTAAAAGGAACTACAACGTTAACGGGGTTTTATTATTTTATATGGTCAATGGACATCTATATATGAAAAAACCGTGGAGTGCTACCATTTAAAGGGGTGCGTTTTTGAGAAATGGGTGAATTAGTTCTATGCACTTTTGGTACAAACATATCTACATAAAAATTGTTCCTGGTTAAATTTCCTATCTAAATATAACTTTTTAAAGTCAAAGATACTTTTTTGTACAAAAATATATTCAAAAGAAAAAGCACAAAGAAACCCAAAAGAAAGGCATTTTGTTTTTTGTCCCATAACTTTTGTCAACGTGGATATAGGTATATACATTGCTTCACAGAAAAAAAACTTACATATTTTCTCTTTAAAATGATGTTTGGTATAGGTCATTAGGATTTACGGTTTTCGAAATATGATTTTTCAAAATTCGCCACTCACAGCAATTTTGGGCAATTTTCCTTGTTATTTCGCAAATATTGTTCTGTCTCTTTTTTCTATGTAACTTTAGGTATAAGCAATGATACACGTAATAGGAATAGAAATCAATTACCTTTAAAATGGCCTACTGTATAACGTTGTACGACTTTTTTTTAAAGAGATTATGGTTTTTCAAGGTTTTATACTTTTAACGATTTTTTATAATATTATATAAAAATAAAATAAAATTATTATATACATATAGTATTATATATTATATAATACCTAATATAAAAAAATATTATTTTTTACATTTTTACGATTATTTTTGAAATTCCTCATTATAACTTTTTTTTTTCTTGTACATGAATATAATATCTATATATTGCGCAACAAAGAGGGCTTACTTTCTGTTCTTTAAAATAGTGTATCATCTATATTTAAATATATAATGGAAACCGAGCGATTCTTTGATATTTTTTTACCTGTATTATTTAAAATTATTTCTTTTACAAAATTTACATAAACATTAGTTTTAAAAAACATCACTTTAGTTAAAATTATTTAAACGTTGACATTTAAAAATTTTTTAAAATCAAAGTCCATCTCTTCGTTAGCATTAGCTTCAATATCTTCCTCTGACACCTCAGTTATCTAGTTCCCACAATTAGTACCCATGCACATGCAACCTTTGCAGAATATTGAACAACTAATTCCTATCTTCCTACAACCGCAGTTTGTTGTACATCCTTTGGTACATTTACATGCTATTTTTTCAAGCAAAGCTTATGGTGCAGGAGCTTTGACAGTAAATATTAGAATTAATCCATATTTTGAAGTTTGCCCGGCCGAGTCAAGTGGATCCAAAGTATTACCTATAAAAAATAAGATTCAATCATAACACACAATCACATAAAAAAGTTATAATAAGGAATTTAAAAAATAATCCTAAAATCAAAAATCGCTGCAAGTACTTATTACAATTTGAAAAAGCATATCTTATTCAAAAATAACCCTAGAATTTTTTATAATACACCATTTTAAAGTAAACAGAATAAGCTTTCTTTTTTATTATATAATATATACCATATAGAAAAAAAAGTTATAATGGGAAATTTAAAAAATAATAGTAAAAAATTTAAAAACTCATTAAAAGTATAAAGTCTTGAAAAACATAACCTCTTTAAAAGAAGTCGTACAACATTAATATAGTAGACCATTTTAAAGGTAATTGATTTCTATTCCTCTTACATGTACCATTGCATATACCTAAAGTTACGTAGAAAAAAGTTACAGACCAATATTTGCGAAATAACAAGGAAAATTGCCCAAAATTGCTGTGAGTGGCGAACTTTGAAAAATCATATTTCGAAAACTGTAAATCCTAATGATCTCTACCAAACATCATTTTAAAAATAAAATATGTAAGTTTTTTTTCTGTAAAGCAATGTCTATACCTATATCCCCGTGGACAAAAGTTATGGGACAAAAAACAAAATTTATTTCTTTTGGGTTCCTTCGTGCTTTTTCTTTTGAATATATTTTTGTACAAAAAAGTATCTTTGACTTTAAAAAGTTATATTTAGATAGGAAATTTAACCAGGAACAATTTTTATGTAGACGTATTTGTACCAAAAGTGCATATAACTCACTCTAATGTAACCTGTGCCCAGGGACTAATTCACCCATTTCTCAAAAACGCACCCCTTTAAATGGTAGCACTCCGCGGTTTTTTCATATATAGAGATTCATTGACCATATGAAATAATAAAACCCCGTTAACTTTGTAGTTCCTTTCTATAGTACATAATCAATAGCCTAAAAATTACATATTATATTATCCAAAAATTTTTATCCAATAAACAGCTCGGTGCCGATTAACCTTGATATCGGATCCTCCACTGTAACAGGAAAATGTAAAATGCAAATTTTAATTGTCATAAACTACTCTTTATCTTTCTTAAGTTTTCAGTTTCATTTTTATTTAATATACAGGGTGTAACAAAAATACAGGTCATAAGTTGTACCACATAATCTGGGACCAAAAATATTTTGATTAAACCTAACTTACCTTAGTACAAATGTGCACATAAAAAAATTACAGCTCTTTGAAATTACAAAATGAAAATTGATTTTTCCAATATATCGAAAACTATTCGAGATTTTTTATTGAAAATGGACATGTGGTATTCTCATGGCAGGAAAATCTTAAAAAAAATTATAGTGAAATTTGTGGACCCCATAAAAATTTTATGGGGGTTTTGTTCCCTCAAACCTCCCCAAACTTTTGCGTACGTTCCAGTTAAATTAATATTGTGATACCACTAGTTAAACACAATGTTTTTAAAACTTTTTTGCCTCTTAGTACTTTTTCGTAAAGCCAGTTTCTATCGAGATATTTTGAATATTTTTCAAATCCACCACATTTTTGTATATGGTTACGTATGACTATAGATGGTAATAATGAAAATTTACATTGTTAGGTATGATTTGAACCAATTTAAAAAAGATTCCTTATCGAAAAAATAGTAGGAGGCAAAAAAGTTTTAGAAACACTGTGTTTAACTACTGGTACCACAATAATAGTTTAATTGGAATGTATACAACTATTTGGGGGGTTTAAAGAAACAAAACTCCCATAAAGTTTATATGTAAACATGTTAAAAAAGAAGCTACATCTCAATAAAAACTAGATTATCGAAAAAATACTAAGAGGCAAAAAAGTTTTAAAAATATTGTGTTTATCTAATGGTACCACAATAATAATTTAATTGAAACGTACTCAAAAGTTTGGGGGGGGGGGGGGGGTTTAAGGGAACAAAACCTCCACAAAATTGTTATGCGGTGCACAAATTTCACTATAATTTTTTTAAAGATTTTCCTGCCATGTGAATGCCACTTGTCCATTTTAAATAAAAAATCTCTAAGAGTTTTCGATATATGGAAAAAAATGGAATTTCATTTTGTAACTGCAAAGGGCTGTACCTTTATTTATCTGCACATTTTTACTAAGGTAAGTTAGGTTAAATCTATTTATTTTTAGTCTCAGAATATGTGATTTAATTTATGACCTGCATTTTTGTTACACCCTTTATAATCTTAAGTGAATATTATGAATATTATAAATATTAAAAGGCCGAAGTTTTATTTCCGGAGAACTAAACACTTCTATTTGGACCCGATTCTGGTAACTCCTGTATTCGTGCTTTCTAACACTTACAAAGCAAACGAAAGATGAATTAAAGAAGTCTAGGGGAAATCTAAAATTTGCATTTCACTACCTGTATATTGGTCAAGGTAAAAATTGCAACGAATTCTTGGGCCCTATAGGTACTCAGATTGCGGTAAACTAATATAAAATGAAAATAAGTGACATTTTTTATTTCAATTCGTTCAGAGAGGACCATCAACCCCTTACGTACGTTTCTCTTCCGTACTAGGGATCATCGTATAGGTATACATATATGGTTGACTCTAAACGAAAAGAGAAATAATTTGTCTCCCAATGCCAAATTCAAACAAATAATTCGATACGGACGCTGTAGAGAGAGCTACTTAAAAAAGTTCCAAGCTTTATTTCCGGAGAAATAAACACTTTTATTGGGACCAGATTCTGGTAACTCCTGTATTCGTGCTTTCTAATACTTACAAAGCAAACGAATGATAAATTAAAGAAGACAAGGAAAATCTAAAATTTGCATTTCACTACCTGTCTATTCATCAAGGTAAACATTGCAACGATTTCTTCTATTTTAAGATTGGTTGGATATTTTACCTTGATGAATCGACTGGTAAAGAAGTGCAAATTTTAAATTTCTCCTAGTCATCGGTCTTTTGATTTGCAAGTATTAAAAAGCACGAATACGATGCATTGAAAACATCACACAAGCACGATGTGTTTATAGCTTTGTTTAACAACAAAAAAAAATAATTTTTAGCAATGGAAATAATAAAAACCGATAGAATTTGACTTGAACTTTCAAATGCGGTAAGCAGAATTGTTATTTTATTTTTTAATCAAAAGTTATTCGGGTTCAAAAATTGCAATTTTTCGATTTTTTTAAAGTTCAACCGCTAGGTCTGGATCCCGCGTATGAAAAAAAGTTGATTAATAGCAAGCTGAAAATTTGTTAATAGCTTAAGGGTGTCTAGTCGGACAAACTTTGATATATGGGAACACTGGAACAGGGGCAGTTTTAATTGTGGAACAGGTTAAAAATTTGGAACGGTCAGACCACGTAAACGGTACATTTATTTTGTCTGACAGAACAGAGTTAAAACTCTCCGAACAGAGATTAAACTCTCATGCAAAAATCAGACTGATATTTATCACCTGTGATAATTCCTGTCATTCGACATATTCTACATGTTCCACTCATTAAAACGCCCATTTGATGATAAATAGCAGTCTGATTTTTGCATGAGAGTTTAATCTTTGTTCGGAGAGTTTAAATCTGTTCTGTCGGACAAAATACATGTGCCGTTTTCGTGGACTGACCGTTCCAAATTTTTAACCTGTTCCACAATTAAAACTTCCCCTGTTCCAGTGTTCCCATATATCAAAGTTTGTCCGACTAGACACCCTAAAGCTTTTAACAAATGTTCAGCTTGCTATTAATCAACTTTTTTTTCATACGCGGGATTCAGACCTACGCGTTTGTCTCGAAAACTATGCATTCTACGAAAAAATTTGCAAGAGAATTTTTTGCTTAGAATGACCCAAAAAATAGTAGAAAAAAATGTGTTCCTCAAGTTCTTTGCTTATAACAATCTTATCGACATCCGGATCAACTATTACCCAAAAAGTTCGTGTTCTACGGGTCAAAATACATAAAAAAAACTTGGGTAAGTACATATGAATAAAGGAGGCCGTTGTACCCCACTGGCGACAGGACTAAACGTCCGTATCGAATTATTTGTTAAAAGCTTTTTGTTATTTCGGCATTGGGAGAAAAATTTATTTGTCTTTTCATCCAGAACACACCATATACAGGGTGTCCCATAATTAAATGGACATTAGCTAATGGGTGATAGAAGACATCAAAATATTAAGATTTAACCAAAATCGCTTAAATAAAATACGGCTCCTTACTGAGTTACAGGGTGTTTTATTTAAAAATTTTAAAAACTATTTTTGCTCAGTATTTTAAAACTATTCGACGTTTTTTTTCATAGTTGGCAGAAAATGTAGCTATTATACATTCTATGAAACTATGATAAATAAACGTTTCTGGCTACTACCAGTGGCGTACGACAGGGGACAGCGAATGGTTGATCATTCCCAAATTCTACGCCACTAGCGGAATTGCCATTTTACCACAATTTTTCTATTCTCCAATACTCTCTATGTAAATAACGTACTCCTCACTCGTAACGATAAAGTCAATAGTTTTCGAGATATTTGAAGTTAAACATGTAACGGCACAGTTATTTTAAGTAATGTATTGAGCCGCTTCATTTTTAATTTCAAATATTTCTAAAACTAATGAATTTATCGTTAAGAATGAATAATACACTCTTCAGTCTTAATGATAAAATCATTAGTTTTCGAGATATTTGTAGTTTAAAATTAAGCGGCACAATATATTAATCGAAATATCCGTGCCGTTAGATGTTTAACTTCAAATATCTCGAAAACTAATGACTTTATCGTTACGAGTAAAGAGTACGTTATTTACATAAAGAGTATTGGAGAATCGAAAAATTTCGCTAAAATGTCAATTCCGCCAGTGGCGTAGAATTTGGGAAGGATCAACCATTCGATGTCCACTGTCGTACGCCACTGGTAGTAGCCAGAAACGTTTATTTATCATAATTTCATAGGGTGTATAATACCTACACTTTCTGCCAAGTATGAAGAGGATACGTCGAAGAGTTTTAAAATACTAAGAAAAAATAGTTTTTAAATTTTTAAATAAAACACCCTGTAACTCAGTAAGGAGCCATATTTTATTTAAGCGATTTTAGTTAAATCTTAATATTTTGATGTCTTCTATCACCCATTAGCTAATGTCCAATTAATTATGGGACACCCTCTATAGGTACCTCTCCGATGATCCCTAATGAGGGTGAAATGTACGTAAGGGTTTGGTGGTCCTCTCTGAACCAAATAAAGTATAAATGTCTCTCATTTTCATTATAATATAAATATTGTTGCGTCTCAATAGAGTATGTGTAAAATTTTTGACTCAAACTTACCAATAATATTGCAACCAGTATGGACCTTCTGAAGCAAAATCAAACAGAAAAAGGTAACGCACATTGAAATTGAATATCCCACGAAACATTTTTTATGCACGTCTTTTACTTTTAGTAGAAATATATAGATTCCTGCTGAGAAAAAGTAACAGGCTGTAGAAATAATAAGACCTAAAACACAAATAATAATAAATTTACAAATATTATACAAGTATTTTAAATACTAGGTTGTTCAATAAGTCTTGCGGTTCGATAAGAAAAACATAAGTTTATGATTTGAAATATACTTTATTATTCAGTAATATATACTTCGTCTAATTTACTAACCGTTGCACGTCATCCGCGTCATAGCCTATGACGTCGCATGATACCAACACGAAATATTTGGCGGTAGGTGTTTTTTTTAGAATGATTTTGCCGAGTACACTGGAATTACAGCCACTAGACATATTTTATTATATACGCGTAGAAATAATATTTGAAGATTTCTATTAATGTTAACCTAAAAAATACACAATAATATGTTTCATTTAATTTGTATAAATAAATTTGTATAAAGCGTTTTTATGAAGCACATTTGTTTGGAACACACCGTAACTGTAATCGAACGAAGGTGACATTTTATAATAAATTGGTAACATTTATTTGGCAGTTGCGGTGATGACTCTTCATATTTGTTTATATTTTTTACTGTAAGTATCTGTTCTATTATATTTACTGTTTTTATTATTTACTTTACTATAAAAGATCCTCTACTATAAAAACATAAATTTCACCTAATTTTATCACGACTTGAAATAATCGAGGTATCTGACAACTGTTTTGGTTGTTTTTGTAGACATATACAAAGAAACCTATCGGCTTCTCCCAAGAGTTCGGAGCCGTTTTTTAATATTTATTAACAATGCAGTGCAAAAACTCTTGCACTGCAAATCTTAAATGATTATAACTTAATTCTTGTTCTTTATTTCTTAAGTTTTTATTTATTTGCATTGAATATTAATTTGTTTTGTTGCATAATCCATGTTTACAATAATTATGTGATCTATTTGATTTAAAATGGATTCAGGATTTTTTTATACTTCGGCAACTATGTCAACTTAGATTTCTGGCGTAGATAATGACGTGCAGCGATAAGTAAATTAGACGGACTGTAGTGTCCCTGAACATCAATACACTTGTTCCAACGAGATTCCAATTCATAAATTCCATCCCTGAAGGGAGGATCTGGAAGGGCTGGAAAATACGCTTCCATAGCTGATATGTACTAATGATTTCATGAAAAAGCTCTTTCTACGCATAATTTTTTTTGAAGTTCTACTTCTTTAGGCGCGATTGGGAGTGAATTTTTATAATTCTGCGCGCATGCGGACACAGACAGTATGGGGTTTGTTGCTAAATCTTTAAAATTGTGAATGTATCAGCCCAAAAAAGGTATGGAAAGAATATATTAGTGTTTTTAGTAAATATATGTATTATGATTTTTGTGTCTTTGGATTTGTCTTCCTCAGGAGTAAGATAATACGTATTATTAAAACATTTTTACATTTATACTTCACTTCGTCTATTTTTTACCGTGATTTGTCATAATGTCCGAGAAACCGTATAAACAGTGAGGTCGTGGAGTCGTGGGTCATTGATTCGACTACAGATCGTGAGGTCCCGGGTTAAAATGCGCAGAATTGCTGTCTTTTTTTAATTTTTGGATTTTTGGAAAGTGGTAAGTATTAAAATTAGTTTAATATAAACATAAACTGTTTAAAAGTATTTTATTTCGTTGAAATCATATAATAGAAGTATAACTTCTTACGTGCGTACAAAGTACACACACATTCTTTTTTTTTATGTATTGAAACAAACCGAATTCGCTAGGAGCCAAATCTGATTAATACTGTGGATGCTCCAATAATTCGAACTTTAATTTTATTAATGGATTTTAGCAATCGGAAAAATGTTCATATTATGACACTGCATTGTCTCGATGAAAAAGACTTTTTTTCTTTTGCAGACCGGGTCATTTTTCATGATTTTTTTCCTTCAGCTGTTCTTAAAGGTTACATTAATATCCAAAATTTATTGTTTTATCAGTTTGCCAGTAATCCACAAAAAAATTCGTCTCACATCCCAAAAATTGATGCTAAAACCTTGGCCGATTTATGAACACAAACTCGTTTCGGAGCAGAAAAACCAGGTTCTACCACACTTTAGCCTCTTAGGATTTTGATTTAGGATCATGGTGATGTACCAAGTCTAATCCATAGTGATGAATTGACGAACAAAATCTATTTTATCCTTTCGAAAACGCTCTACATGTTGCTGAGAAAGTCGCAATCGAATGTGTTTGTGTTACATTGTTAGCGAATTCGGCACCTATTGTGAACACAGCTTGTTGAAACCCAATACTTCAGCCAACATATTGATAACACTGCCAAATAAGATGCCTCTGGATTCTACTAAATCACTTTCAGTCACTCGACGAGTTTTCAATACCATATCCTGTATTTTTTCTACGATTTCTGTCGTTGTTGCTGTTTTTGGACGTCCTCAACGTGGATCGTATTCAAGGCTTGTACTATTCAAAGCTTGTACATGCCCATGGGCAGAGGGAGGCCGTACTCCCCCTTGCTTTCGGGTGCTTTATGATATATGGTTATCCAAAGTATACAAAATATAATGTGCAATATCTTCACGTCTGGCCTCCCCTAAAAATTTTTATATGGACACCCGTTGAGTTGTACTACTACGTTTAAACTTAGCAACTCATCCTTCTACTACACACATGTCCAAAAGTTTGGAATACTTACAAATAATATATCTACGCCTATGGTGGTTTAAAAACTGTTGTTGATATTCATTTTAGAGCGTTTTTACATGAAAATGATAAAAACTTTGAATCGTTTTTGTATCATTTTGCCCATTTTGATCACATTCAACTGATTAGCGTATTTACACATTATTTCAGTCTGTTTAAATTTGAATTGAGCCGTTTAAAAATGCCTAGAAACGTGATATCTCACTTTGACAGATCTAGGGTAATTGCTTTGTTACAACAGGGCTTTAGTCAAAGTGATATCGCGAATATTGTTGATGTTACTCAGCGTGCTGTATCTAAAATTTAAAAAAATTCCAAGAGACAAATGACGTCAAGAATCATACCAGAAGTGGTAGAAGTCGATGTACAACAGCAGCACAAGATTGGCAGATAACATTGGTAGCTCGAAGAAATCGTCTGGAATCAACAAGTGGTATATCCAGAGAAATTTCTAGGCTGCAAGGACTGAATATTTCAAGGCAAACAATAACACGCCGACTAAATGCGGTAAATTTGTATCGTAGAAGGCCCTTACATGTTCCTAAACTAACCTACCAACACAAAATAGTAAGGTTGCAATGGGCTAGAGAAATGGTGCAATATGGTCCTAACTGGAATAACGTGATGTTCTCTGATGAATCAAAAATTCGCTTGGTATCTGATTCGCGAAGAACACTGGTTTAGAGGGCCCCAGGACGACAAGCCCGACTAGAAACAGCCCAACCGCGTGTCCCGTTTGAAGGTGGCAGTATTATGGTTTGGGGTGGTATTATGAGTGGTACACGGACGCCACTGCTGGATCTAGAGAGAAGTGTCACTGGTGCTGTGTACATCGAGGAAGATTTAAATCCTGTCGTACGTCTATTCTGAGGGGCAGTAGGTGATGAATTTGTGTCTATGCATGACAACGCACCTCCTCATCGAACAGCAGTAGTACAAAATTTTCTGGAAGAAGAAGGAATATCTACATTACAGTCGCCCTCGAATTCCCCCGATATGAACGTTATTGATCATGCTTGGCACATTCTCAAAACACGCATCAAAAAGCGAAACAATCCCCCTATTACACTTCGCGAACTAAAAGATGCTGCTCGTGAAGAATGGGAGAGAATTCCGCAAGCCCAGCTTGACCAGTCATGCCCAGCATGCCCAGCATGCCAAATCGCCTACAGGCATGCATACATGCCAATGGAGGAAATACTAATTATTAGTTTTATTGAAAATTATTTTTTTTTTACTAATTTATCTTTAAATATAAGTTGTACTTTGTAAGTTTTTCACTCCAAGAGAATAAATATTTTTTTGCATATCGTTTATCTGGTTTTGAGATTTATTTAGTATTGTTAAGAATTGAAACAAAATGGTGTTTAACTATTCAGAAAAGTTTATATGTAAAAATCAATAAAAAGACGAAATATTCCAATATTCCAAACTTTTGGACATATGTGTATAATAATTGAAGGCGAAGAGTCTTTATACACACTAAACATTTGTTCATAAATTTCCTTTGCTTTTAAACCTTCCCAAAATAAAAATTAAATTACTGCAGGATACTTGATTATTTCCATTGTGAAAAATACTCTGACAAACCGATACTAAATGGCTTCTAAACAAAGAACGAATTGACAGATTGAAATGAAATTTCACATACTTTCATATAAAGAGTGTACCACCATAACAAAAAATTAGGCTAGTAGCAACGGTCTCTCTTATCGAATCGCAAAACTTATTGAACAACCTAGTAGGTACATACAGTGGATTCCAAACCCCTTTTTCAGTGCGTCATTAATTTCAACGTCATATAGGATTTTAAGAATGTCACAAATCATTACAGGACATTTTAGTTAAATCTGACAGTTGCCAGAATATTTATATTTATACGCTCTGAGCTTCGCTGGTGTCGCTCCTAGCGGATTACTAATTCAAATTTCACCGGAAATTTTAAAATGTATTATTTAATTGTTATCACTTAATATTTACAACGCAAAAAAATAATTAAATTGTAATCGATTTTTTTAAGATTTTGCTAATCATTTTGACGTTCTATTGATAAAATATGAATTTCTTACTTCGGATGCTTTCACAATTATCGTGTAGATGGCGCTAAGATTAATAGATTAATTTATAATTACATATTACGGAACATTAAAAAAACTTAAATTCAGTATTTAAAACGTAAGTATATTTAAGGTAAAAATATATACCACAGCTTTGACCAACTAATATTTTTTATAATTATTGTTTTTAATTTTAATTTTCAATTAATCACTTTGACATTTATGTCAAATTTCCCGTAAACGTTTACAGACTTGTCACTATAGACCTGTAAGGATCTGCGAAAAAACGTCTATTTTTGGATGTGAGAGTGGCATTCGGATTTTTGCAGATAAAGTTAGGTGACACCTTTAGTAATAATAATTGAATTATGCTCCTTCTCAAATATGCCCGGAACATTAATAAAAAAAATTAAAGTATTTAAAAATTTGGAAAAACATCGATTTTTTTCTGCTTTCTTTGCTTATAACTTTAAAACGATTCGTTTTGGAACCAAGTCGTACAGAAATAAAACAAAGATAATTGAATTTTGCATGATATACGACTGGTAAAAAATGTCTTAAGGTTCTGCAATATAGCAATAAATACAAAATAAGGGGGCAACATAAGTCTGTTGTTATTCAATATTTTTTAACCACTTTGGTGGCTCTTAGAACCTTAGTAATTCGCTTAGGAAATTATTTGTAACATACTTAAATCGTGTACCAAATTTCATTAAAATCGACCTAATAAATTTTGCATAATAAATTTGCAATCTAAATGTTTTTAAAAAAGTTCAAATTTTTTAAAATCTTTCTGAACAAAAAGTGGACCATTTAGAAGTTGGCTAATTTTTTTACATATAAAGAGATGCTCTACCTAACTAATACACTTTACAGAATTAAAATCGGATTATTTAAAGGGCCCCAGCAATGTTTTAAATTTATAAACAATTTTTTGGCTTATAAACAAATAGCTTTATTTAATAATAAAAAAGTTAATTTTTAGCAATGCAAATAATTAAAACCGGTATAATTTGACTTAAACTTTCAAATGCTGTCAGCAGAATTGCTATTTAATTTTTAATCAAACGTTATTCGCGTTCAAAAATTGCAATTTCTCGGTTTTTTGAAAGTTCCACCGCGTTTGTTTCGAAAACTATGCATCCTACGAAAAAACTTGTAGGAACATTTTTTTCTTAGAATTACCCAAGAAATACAAAAAAAATGTTTTATTTTGCGAAAAATCGATGATATGTAATTCCTCAAATTCTTTGTTTATAACAATCTTATCGACATCCGGATCAACTGTTACCCAAAAAATTCTTGTTCTACGGGTCAAAATACATAAAAAAAACTTGGGTAAGTCCATCTAAATAAAGGAGCCCGTCCGTAGCACCCCGTCCTGGCCACAGCATTAATTTGTTTATAAGCCAAAAAATTGTTTTTAACTTTAAAACATTGCTGAGGCTGCTTAAATAATCCGATTTCAATTCTGTAAAGTGCATTAGATAGGCGAAGTATTTTTTTATATGTAAAAATATTTACAAATCTTTGTATGTGATAGTTTTTGTTGTGCAAGATTTTGAAAAATTTTAATTAAAAAAAAAAGTTTAGATTGCAAAATTATTATGCCAAATCTAGTAAGTCAATTTTAATGAATTATAATGTACGGTTTTAGCACATTACAAAAATTTTCTAAGCGAATTAGGAAGGTTCCAAGTGTAACCTAAGTGATGGAAAATCATTGAATAAGGACAGGCTTGTTTTGCCCCCTTATTTTATATTTATTGCTATTTTGAAGCAAGGGTGATAAATTAAGACATTTTTAACCAATCGCATCTGATATAAAATTTAATTATCTTTGTTTTATTCGTATACGACTTTGTTCTAAAATGAATAGTTTTTAAGTTATAACTAAAAATTAAAAAAAAAACGAAATTTTTTGAAATTTTTAAATATTTTATTTCTTTTTATTAATGTTCCGGGCATATTTCAGGAGGAGCATAAATCAATTATTATTAACGAAGTTATCACCTAACTTTATCCGCAAAAAACTGAATGTAACCTCTCACATCCACCTAAAACAGATCCTTACTGGTCTACTACTTTTTTTTTTGGGTGGTGAGAATCTTCAAAAGACCCTCTGGGAAGGTGTCCCAGGTGTGTCGGATTCAGTCCGGCACGCTTCACCGCGGGCCGAGGCCGCCTACCGACTAAACTCACCCCCTCTTTCTCCAGCCGGCGGGTCTGGAACCGTACTTAGCGTGCATATCTGACCCGCCGACCTTACTCTTAACTCCCCTCTGGCACTCTTCGCGTGCATTCCATGAGTTTGGCGGCCTCCTAGCCTCCTCCCCGCAAGAGCCTCACGCCAGACCGGCCGGTGAAGCGACCGTCCAGCGCAACCCTCCCGCGGGTAGGGCGACCGGGATGCCCCCTCACGATGGAACTAGCAAAACAGAACCAGTTGGTAATTACGAGCAACGCCAAACATTCTTACTTTCATCAATGCATTCATTCAATACACACATACATTAAAAATCTCAGACTTAAAACAAGGAGGCAGTTGGCGTAGGTTGGATGTAAAAGGTCCTCCCCCGCCAGCTGCCCCAGGACAGACACGGGTAGAACAAGGAAAACATAAATCAAAACAGAAACAAAACGAGAAACACAAGAGGCACTCAGCCTGAGTAGAAGGTAAAAGTCCCCTACTGAATGCCTCTTGAGACATGCACCACAGTTAAATAAGATTATAATAAAAACGGTAAAATATTATATAAATAAAATTGATAAATAAATAAATAGATCGATAAAACATAATAAATAATATAAAATAAGGGCAGTCAGCGTAGATTGGATGTAAAGGTTCCTCCCCCGCTGACTGCCTTGCATGACACAAACACGTTAAAAAATGAATAAAAAATAAATAATGACGATTGGTCATCCCGCTTGCAGACGCCTCTCTTTTTCCTCTTTGTGCTTGATTGTCTTGGTGACAAAAGCAATGATCAGGTCGAAGTCTCTCTTGCTGTCGATAGCTTTTTCGATTAGCTCATGAGGCTCGCCTAGAGGGGATCCCAGCCCCAGATGCAGCTCGGTACGCCCTGCGTGATATGCAGGGCACTCAAACACAACATGCTGCGCGTCATCCACCACTCCACAGTCGGGACATAGATCGTCCCCGGTCTTTCCTATACGATAGGTAAATTTCCTAAACGATCCATGTCCCGTCAAGAATTGTGTGAAGTAATAGTTGACGCGCCGATGCCGGCAATCGTACCATCTCACCATATCCGGAATCAGGGATTTTGTCCAGGCTGCCTTCTCGACTTCGGCTGTCCATTCCCTCTGCCACATCTGTAGACTTCTCGTCCTTTCCTGTGGTCCTGAACCTATTGCCTCCTTGCACTTCGGCTGTCCATTCCCTCTGCCACATCTGTAGACTTCTCGTCCTTTCCTGTGGTCCTGAACCTATTGCCTCCTTGCCCCTTTGGTACATTCGGACTCTTTCTCCGGCCAGGATGTGCACCGGTACAGCACCAGCCACCACCTGTAAGGCAATGGTTGATACGGTTCTGTACGCGCTGCACACCCTGATCAGAGGTTTTCTCTGGGCCCTAAGAAGCATGTCTTTGTACTTCCTCATTCCAAGGACCTCGTGCCACACTGGGGCCCCGTATAAAACTATAGATAGGATTGATTGTAGCATCACCATTCTTTTCTGGGATCCTGGACCCCCTATATTTGGCATCAACTTGTTTAGTGTGGAGGTCCTTTTTTCTGCCTTCCGACATGCTTCCTGTACGTGTTGTCCGAATACTGGTCTACTACTGGCGCTCGCGCATAGACCTGGATCCCGCATACTAAACCAAAAAAAATTTTATGAATAGCAAGCTGAAAATTTGTTAATAGCTTAGCGGAGTCTAATCGGACAAACTTTGATGTACGGGAACACTGGAACAGGGGAAGTTTTAATTGTGGACCAGGTTATAGGTTTCGAAAGTCATACTACGAAAACGTCCCTTGCATTTTGTCGGACATAACTTCCAATTGATTTGTTACCGTTTAATTAAACTTTCATGCAAAAATTAGACTGCTATTTATCACCAACAAAATTCCTGTCATTTGTCATGTTCTACGTGTCGGACTTATCAAATGCCTAACATTTGTTGGACAAAAATTTTTTCATATAATATAAAGTTTGCTCTTGAATAAAGCTAAAAACAACCTGCTAGTTTTCACAATCATAAACTTGTCAGCATGACAAATTTCACAATTAAAATTATGTTCCACAATTAAAAAGGCATCAAAGTTTGTCCGACTAGACACCGTTAAGTTATTAAGTAATTTTCAGCTTGTTATTAAAAAAAAATTGTATCTACGCGAGATCCAGGTTTTTCAATATCTATACAAATATTTGCCAGAATATTAATATTTAAAATATTTTCTCTACAACCATGTTAAAAATGCAATTTTTAGCACTCCATACGAGCGTTAAAAATGCTACTTTAAGGCACTAGTGCTTTAAAAATTTTAAGGCACTGCAGTTCGTATTGACCGTATAGGCAATTTTGACGTAATGTCAAAAAGATATAAAAATGGAATGTCAGTCAAGTTCAAGTAAAAGCTTTTGTAGATATTGTCCTGTAATTACGTTTGTAGAAAAAATATTGTATGGTATGCGTGTTAAAAAGTACGTTTTTAAGGCACTCATGTGAATTGCAGAACTCGCTTTCGCTCATTTCGCTCATTTCGCAAACTTTCACATGCGTGCCTTAAACGTGTACTTTTAACACTTATATTATATATAACTATTAATGTAAAAATAAGTAAATATAAAATGAAATTTCATCATACAATGTTCGAATATACCAATGAAATAAAATATTTATATTTACGTCGGCGTCGCTTAAAAATACTAACCTAGAAACCACAATTGTCATTTTACCATATGATATTGTAAATATACTGTCACAATCGATTACTTTTGTGTCAAATTATCTTCATTCGCATCATTGATTGGTTATCTAATTAGAGCATTGTAATCGCCAACCAATTATATATCTATAACTATTAACTAAGTCGTTTTAATATGCAAATACCCGTCAAGGAATAGATAATTTTCTTTCAATGTATAATAATCACAGATATATATTTTTTATGTCACTTCCAACTGTAATGCGTTAGATGGATTCGATAATCTGTGATGCACTGAAAAAAGGGTTTGGGATGATCTGTAAAGAAAATTCACAAAGCAAAATTAAATATACCAGACTTGGTATTAACCAAGTTATTTGATACATTTTTTATTGTGTTTTTGTGATATTTATTTTTTATTTCTAATTATTATTAGTACGATGGGGTTAAAAAGATGTTCTTCCATTCCTAGTCAGCATAATATATCTCTATGGTTCTAGAAATTATTGCCCGAATTATACGGAAGATGTCTTGTGATTTAGATGTCTTGAAGTTTTATCTACAGCTAGTGACGTCAAGACGTAAATGTAGAAATATACATATTCCATTGTATTTTTCATAATAGACCCTACATAATAGACTTTTTTGAGATGAGGGACAGCTTCAAATAACATAAAAATATACAGGGTGATCCATTAAAATTAAAGATCATAGACTATGCTGTACTTAAGTGAATAATCCTCTATATTAAAATTTATGTTTGTAAAGCGCCTATTCGAATTTAAAAGTTGACGTGTCCCAGTATTTTTTAAAATTTTCTAAAATAAGGTTACAAAAAATGTTATTCCATAAGTGGTTTCCACACTTTATAAGTTCAAAATTTTACCCTGTAGTATTCATAATACTCCCTACATGATATAGTTCGTTGAAATCAGGTTGTTAAACAGCTTTTAAAAATATAAAAATATACAGGGTGCTCCATTAAAAATAAAGTTTATGGACTCTGTTAGACTTGCACTCTCTACATCTAAATTGACGTTTTAAAAGTGCACGTTTTTTTAGAAACCGACGGATTCAGCGTTTTTAAAAGTTTTTTGAAACAAGGACAGAAATTATTTTATTCCTTAAGTGCCTTCCACACTGTATAATAGCAGGGGAGGAAAGTATGCTAAATTTGCAGTCACTCAAGCGTTATGGGGACCTATTGGGTTGTGAAGATTAGGTCCTAAAACCAAAAAAAGTTAAGTAAAGTTTTGCATTTAAGTGGGGACTTTCCATTTTTTAATTTAATTTTCCATTTCCAATTGCTTCTTCCGATTATAGCACCATCTATCCGTAATTCGAAAAAAGGTTTCGAATAAAAGATTCTTATTTTTACATAAGGAATCCAAATCTGGAATAAAAAATGGGGGCTCCTATTTAAGTTTGTAAAGTGACCCCCCCACCCCACCGCCATGGGGGGTCGTGTTTGGTGTAATTCGATAGATTTTTCAAAAATATTTAATACGTTAATTTTGCAGTTTTTCGACCTGATGTTCATTTCGCAAAATATCGCAAAAATTAAAATTTTAAATTTACCCCTCACCCCTCTCCGTGGGGATCGTGTTTGCTATCATTCGATAGATTTTTGAAAAATATTAAACACTTTTTTTTAGTTTTTCAATCTGACGTTTATTTCTTGAAATATTCGCTTTTTTGTGAAACTTTGTGACTCACTCATATGCTCACACCGTCAGATTTTTGAAATATACACTGTTCTGCATGTACTTAACTTACCTTATCTTAATCTGACGATGTCGAGTTTTTCTAAGGATAGATTTTTTTTCGGACCCCTTTTAACGAGCTCCCCTCTATTAAGATCAAATATATGGTAGGGCTACATTTACAGGGTATAATGTTTCTCCCTATGTGATTTTCTGACGCGCTCGAGGAACTGCAAAAATCCCCGCTTGGGCTCCCCTACCATAAAGTACGTACTATAATTTGTTGACTACTTCATTTATTATATTAGGTTTATTTAAATTACTTACATGGAAAATAAACTTGTCCTTTCGATATTTGGCTGGGGACTTTGTCAGCGCACATTAGGAAAACTTGTTTGTCATCTTTAGAGTTAATACAGTAATCCTCAGGACCAATAATGTCAAACTCATACTCTGTTATAAATGAGGAATTATATATGAATCCGAGCACCTCGTCATTAGTCAAGTAATATTTGCTAAAATAATAAATAACATACGTCTACATTTCTTAAGAACCTTAAAAATTAAAATTACGTACATATAATATTTGATATTAACAGAGTAATACTATACTTTGTTCGCTTCCAAGGCTTCTAGTTTAGAACTTTAGACGACTGATCGGTGGGTTTGTCGTGTCATCAAAGCTAGTCATTGGTTAGAAATTAATTCAAATTGGTTAAATTTCTAATTCAAATTGGTTAAATTTCTAACCAATTTTAACCAGAGAACAATCACAGTCGCGCTCTCTTCTGTCACGTAAGCAGTCGCGCGATTAGATTTAATCTAACAATGCGAAATAAAATACGAATTTAAAACATATTTCTATTTTATATTATTTTTATTTATTTGTTACGTTAAAAATACCTTTTCCTAACAATTTTAAAGCTAATTGGTTTTTACCAAAGCCATAAATTCCACAAAAAAAAGAAAAAAAATATTTTTTTTTTATTTACAAAAGCACCTACGCATTACTACAATATTCCTCGAGGCATGTATGAGTGCAAAGTTATGTTGCAAAACTTTTTATTGAGTTATCACGGAAAAGGATAAAATGTTAGATTTTTTCTAACGGCGCGACTGCACCCGGGTTAATTAATTTCTAACCAATGACAAGATGCGACGATACGCCGATCTTGTAGTGAATTAAAATTGAAATTAAAATAGGAATAATTTCTAACCAATTTGAATTATTTTCTAAGCAATGACAAGATGTGATGATACGACAAACCCTCCGGCCAGGCGTCTGAAATTAGCGTCTTAGCTTCCCTTGGAAGCGAACGGAGTATAGTAGCATAGCCGGACTATAGACCGGAGCACTTAGCAATAAAAACACCCGAATAAATCGATTTTTAAATACAGAACCTAGAGACTTGCAGTTTTTTGCAATATGTTCAGGATGACATCAGGAAAAAAGTTTAATATTCAAAATGGGTAGAAATGCATAATTGCACTTTAAAGTGCATAAAATGCATCCAAAATTGCATAAACATGTCAAAATCAGTATACTAAGGACGAAATTTTATTATTCGGGGGATTTTTGGGGTCACTGAACATGAATACGCCATCAGAACTGACACCCGGATCACCTGATGCTCAAGGTCACTGCAAGGGACGTCTGGAGTTTCGAGGGTGTTGGTTTTAAATTCATGAAAACGGATTAATCACGGGTTTTTGGGGTCGCTAAACACGAATATGCCATCAGAATTGACCCCCGGAATACCTGGTGCCCAGGGTAACTACTAGTACGTCATCTTCTGGAGTTTCGACGGTTTTCGGTATTAAATTGATGCAAATGGATTACTCGAGAGTTTTTGAGGTTCCTAACACGAATGTGTTTTTGACCGGTTGTATCTCAGGAACCACTTAAAGCAATTAAAATTTTTTTCTTTAAAAAAAATCGCCGTGATACATCCATTCGAATGTCGTTTCCTTAACTTAATTCAATCTAAAATTTGCTGATATATTCTATTTGTTTATAAGCCAAAACATTGTTTGTAACTTTAAAACATTTCTGAGGCCACTCAAATAGTCCAATTTCAATTCTGTAAAGTACGTTAAATTAATAGGTATAGTGCCGTTTTATAAGAGAGTCATAGTTATTCTGGTGTATCGTAATTATCATGGTTATTATTGCGACCGTAAATTGATAATTAAAAATTTAATTGTTGCCAAACAATTCGTTCAATGTTCAACGGATTCTGGAAATATAATATATACCAAAAAAGCTTCTATGTCACCAAGTTATTTAATTATTGATGAACAATTACTTACCTAAAATTTTAATTGAACATAAAAGATCTAGTTGGGAAAATCCGGATTTTCCGAGGAAATTTTTGTCGAATCAAATAGGGAGAAAATATCTCTATGCAGAATTAAATTACGGTTAATTTTTATTTGGGTGTTTTTGTCATAAAGTTAAAATCTTCGGAGTTACAGAGCAATGATTGAAAAAAAAACACGATTTCGGAGCGCTAATTTGTCTTAAAAAAGCACACTATCTGAGGAATTTGCATACCTATATTATTAAAATATACAATCATAAGATTCAATTCCAGCAATAAAATTGCTGGTAAATAACTTTTCCCAAAAATGGGCTATTTTCCGATAATCTGCCAAGACTATCCGTAATCATGCTGTCAGTGTCAGTACCGTCTAATGGATAATTGGTACACATTCTCAGCACTTCTCATAGCTTCATCGCCACACAGCTCATAAAAATTTATTTTTTTGTTTGTCTTATTTTCTGAGAACTAAAATAGTACACCATTCATGGTCGCTAACAATTCTCAATAATAGCCTTAGGAGAGCAAGATATGTGAAAGTAATTCTTTAAGAACGTTAAAATATCTTGGCATGTCTGATTCTTTGCAAAAACTCATTGAAACAACTACTTTTTTTTTTTCAATAACGCATGCCAAAATACGCCACAACGATGAATAATTTAATGTTTTCAATATTTTTCAAAAGGGAGCTGGCCCTACTCGTAGTTTGAGTTGTTGAGAGGTCATAGCTTTTACGATCCTTTAGAGTAAAGCCTGCACCACTTTGCCGTAATGTTTATAGACAGCCTTTGGCCACTAATCTTACTACACTATCTTGTCTTGATTTCAGGTTTCAATATTATTGGTACATATTTTTGTAGAACTTTCCCGCGTGAAGTTGAAGTCGCAAAGAAATAATAGATACTGTTCAATGGAATAGAATAGCATCAATAAGGCGCAATACCGCCTTCCAGTAAAACTCTTTTTGATGGATCTGGTTTTGGTGTTCTGCATCAATACCTCCCTTTCCTAAACAAGATTCTAAAGTTCTCCACGAACCAAAGAAAAGTTTGTGGTTTGCTTTACTTTTTTTTTAGTAAGCCCTATTTCTTTAGATAATAATTTGCTATACCATCATAATCATAATCATAATCATAATCATTAAACTGTTAGCGTTCTCTACTGAACATAGGTCTCCCTCAGTTCTTTCCATATGTCTCTGTCCTGCACGGCTTACATCCAGTTACTACTAAACTAACACGCTTCAGGTCGTCAGTCCATCTGGTTGGTGGGCGCCCTCTACTCCGTAGTGCTTCTTGTCTTGGCCTTCACTCGACAATGTCTTTTGTCCATCAGTTGTCTGATAATCTAGCGAAGTGTCCTGCCTAGTTTTATTTTAGTGACGCAATTTTTTCAATAGCGCCTGTTGTTTATCTTCTACTACGTATATTTCTTGATTTGAGTTTCGGTCTTTTAGATAGACACCCAACATCTGGCGCTCCACAGCCCTTAGAGCAGCGATACTCAACCTGCGGCCCTCTTACGTTTTCTATGCTGCCCGAAGGCTAACTGAAAGGCCCTGTAAATAATCAAATTGTTTTGAACTCAAGTAAAATAGTTGGTGGTGGCTTTTAGCATTATTTATTTGCGACATAACAGAAAAACTTGGCGAACTTAATCGTCGTTTACACATTAAAAAGTAAACATAAAATTATTTTCGTAGTTGACAAAAATAAAGTATTTGCTTTCGTGGAAAAGCTAAAGATGTCGAGGAAATTAATATAAAAAATCTGCATACCTTTCCGACATTGGTGAAAGCTCAACATGATGGAATTGATGTATTTCCAGAAAACTATGCTACTTATTTCTAATTTTCTAGTTTTCTTGAGCAATGAATTTCAGAAAAGATTTAATGATTTATGAAACATTAGGAAATGTCTTCTATTGGAACTATGTTGTCACATGAACTAATTAATTTTAAAAATTATACAAATCTGGAGGCAATTTTTAATGAAAAAAGAGACGCAAATCAATATGAAGAATTCTGTAAATTAGTACCGGATAATTATAAAACTCTCAAAAGTTACGCTTACTTGTTCCTCACGTTGTTCGCTTCATCATACCTGTGCGAATCCTCATATTCAGAAATGAAATTTGCAAAAAATGTTTACCTATCCTGACACTGATTCGCACCTTGACGACGTTGTTATTTCGTAAGCGGGCGACTTTAAATCCTGAATCAGGTCGATTTTTATTTTTAAATTATGATTTTTTACATATATCATACTATCGTCATCCATCTCCGCGTGATGACGTAATCGATCTTTTTTGAATGAGAATAGGGGCCGTATGCTAGCTCATTTGAAATTCTCTATATACATGTAGTAATATAAACATTAACATAATTAAGTATACAGTGTGCCCAAAAAAAATTTGTTTTGCATTAAATTAATTGACAAAAAAAAATAAAAATGTATGTAATTTATTTAATTCAAAATACATTTTTCTGCTGTCAGAAAACAAAAGAAAATGTTAATTTGACAAATAAAAACTGCTTTTCCCTTACATCCAATGTTCAAACTGTCAAGAGGCAGGTGGGTGGAAGCTTAAACAATAAATTTAAGCGAAAAGCAATGTCTATTTGTGAAATAAACATTTTTTTCTGTTTTCTGCCAACAATAAGCTATATTTTGAGTTGAATAAATGACATACATTCTTCTTTTCGTGTCAGTTAATTTAATTCAAAACAAAAATTTTTTGGGCATCCTGTGAATAACCTTTAAAATGAGCTAGCACACGACCCCCATCCTAATTTAAAAAAATCATCGATTGCGTCATCACTCCCAGATGGATGACGTCACTACTATGATACATATGCCAAAAAATCGTAATTTAAAACTAAAAAGATGTTTCAGAATTTTTCCTTAAAGTCGCCAGCTTACGAAATAACGAAATTATTCCTTTAATTTGCACCATACTGTATATTATTTTACATAGATTGCGGCCCGCAAGCTGTGGCAATAGCTGCTATGTGGCCCAGGAAAAAAAAGGTTGAATATCGCTGCCTTAGAGTCACACGAATCTTGGACATTACTTTTTTTGTGAGTGTTAATACTTCCGTTCCAACGTGAATACAGGTAACACATACTGGTCACAAATTTGTCTCTTGAGGCATGCGGTCGGATTTTTAACCAAGTTAATATACCAAACGGTTTAATATAATTTAATATACCAAACGCTGTCCAAGCTAATCCCATGCGACATGGGAGCTCACATGTCTGGTTTTCTCTGCCCAACCGAATTTCATGTCCTCAATATCCTTTTCATTAATAGCAATATTTATACTTCTCCATTTATGTTAATATCACACTCGTTCAGATCTGCCTTGCACAAGTACGTTCTAAAAGTTTTTACAAGTATGTATACTTGTATTTTTTACCGATGGAGACAGAGAGAAGTCATCAAGATGCCCAAAATTTTAAGGCCTACCCAAGGTACACAGGGCAGTATTACCACTGCGATCAATTGTTAACTCCATCGGATCTCCTCTACAACCACTGGCAAAGTTTCTGGCTGAACAGCTGCAACCATACGCGGATGAAGCGGATTCTTACGTCAAGAACGCGAGCCACTTCATCGAGCGTATAAACGATGTAACTCTTGATCCGGGGCATTTACTAGTCAGCTTCGATGTAGTCTCATTTTTCACTAATGTTCCTGTAGAGGAATCACTCGCCATCATAAGCAAAAAGTATCCAATATCACCGGATACTCTAAACCTAACCAAACACTGCTTAAACAATACATATTTCATCTATAGGGAACCAAGATATAACAAGTTGAGGGATGGGTTCCCACTGTCACCAGTAATAGTGAACTTGTTTATGAAAGAAATGGAACAGCGAGCAATAGAAACAGTTGAATACAAACAAAAATTTGGCTTAAATACATGGATGACACTTTTATCATCTGGAACCACAGAGAAAAAAAACTAAAGGCATTTTTAGAACATATCCACAATTTCCACCATAAAATTCAGTTTACTATAGAACTGTAAGAAAACGATCAATAATACCATTCTTAAATGTGTTAATAATAAAGAAACAAGACGGACACATAGACCATACGGTGTATCGGAAACCGACACATACCGACAGATATTCACACCACCATCCTGCACAATTGCACTCAGTCATCAAAACCTTGATTACAAGATCCAAAAGACTGACAGACCAAGAACATCAAAATGAAGAAATGCATAATGTGAAAACAGCGTTAAGAAAAAACGGCTGCTCAACATACACCATCGAAAAAGCTTAAAATGCTCGAAGAAGAATTAAGGACCCAACAGAAGACGAAAAACCGATTGGCAAAACCATTCTGCCATATGTGAAGGGTAGAACAGAAAATGGGGAGAGTGCTGAGAAAACACAGCATAGAAACCATATTTAACACCGACAGAAAGATCTCAAATGTCTCCCGGTGGCTTATGGGGTCTCAGTCCTCGAGTCCCCAGACACTACTACACTCCACACTGGCAAATGCATTACTGTTGGAGCTGGAGCGTTCAATTGACAAGGATCTACAGACCGAGCGAGTCTCGTAAATTCCACGGCTTTGAGCCACGCTTCACGCAACCGTATTTGAGTACTTGTATTTCGAGTTGTGTGGTCGTGGGCTGGTCGAGTGGAGTTATAATTTACCAAATTTAAATATTTATAATCGTTTCTACTGATTCATAATATACTATAATATAATATATTAAAGTTTTTAATATTGCTAATATTTTTAAAGTTTTTAACATTGTATTTTAATATAATTTTATTTATTAATAATAATATTACCTAAGGTTCAAAAGAAGTACAAGATAAATACCGCGGTTTTTCATATGAAAATGCAAATCAAAATATACAATTTGCAGAGTAAATGCTTGTTTTTTTTTTGAAAAAATAATACAAATTGTATGTAGATAGGTAGAGTAGCTATAAGCGTTGAGTCAGTTGAGTAGTTAGAGCAAAACTAGCTACGCCATCTGAGACACGAAAAGGATGAAATTAGTTTTATTTTCTTTTCTCATGTAGCATGATGGCTGATGGAGAGTTTTTTAAAATAGGTAACAAAACAACATGTTGTTTTTTTGCAAATTACAAAATATGTTGTTTTCAATACAAGTTGATATTATATTTACTGAGCATTTAGAATTTTGACTCACGCTCGAATTCATAATAAAGTGAAGTTGATACCTTTAACAATGCAATTAATTGTTACAGTTAAAGAAAACTTTAAATTTAAAGTCCACTTGAACTTTATTATGAAATCGATAAATCGATCGTTCTCACAACGGTCAAAAACCACACTTACGGCCGGTTTCACAAAGTAAAGTTAACTTGTGGTTAAGAGATAAACTCAAAATTACCCCAAAATATGCGTTTCAGTTTCATAATTGTTACCCTTCTGGGTATACCCATAAGGGTAACCCACTCCAACCTCTGGTTAAAAATTCTGTGAGTTAACCATACTTCGCCGTTGACCTGAAACTAAAACGCATATTTTGACGTAACTTCTGGTTATCTCTGAACCACAAGTTAACTTTACTTTGTGAAACCGGCCGTTAAAAGTTTTAAAAATTCACACCACAGAATATCAGTTATGTATGTACTTAAATTTTAAATCACACACAGTGTCTTAAGTACGATTGCGCGAAGCCGTGGAATTTACGAGACGCGCTCGGTCTGTAGATCCAAGTGTTCAATTGTACCGAGGTTCGCTGGAGTGGCCGCTGGAGTGGAGGCGCTGGCGTGAAGATTTTTGCCGGTGGGGCATTGGTGCTTGTGTTCAGATTGGCTCGGAGTTTTTTCTTTGCCACGGGATTTGGATTGGTAAGTGGAGCGGACGATGTTTATGACGGGTTTCCATGTCGAGTGCAACCGGATGCCTGCATCTCTTCTATTTAGATAATTTAGTCGTTTTTCGATCTCTGTGGCTTCTCGGATAATTTTTGGTTTATAAAAGCGGATAGGGGCTATAGTTCAGGAGTTTCGTTATACAATATATAACTAAACAAAATAACAGATGGCAGACAACTAGGTTTGAAAACCATGAATAATTGCTTTAAGACAATTACTATTTATTTATATAGGAATATAGGAAACAAATAAGATATTTCTAATTAATTAAAAGTTAATAACTTACCCATCGCAATCCAGTTGATGCTCATAAAATATTGGTTCGAATTCAAATTGTTTGTCATATATATGAGTTTCGTTACTCTCGTAGTAATAATTCTTGTATTCTATTATATGACTGGTCTCTTCACATGTATTGTTTATCCATACCTGCGTCTTTGATATACAACATTTGGGAATCTTGGGAAATATAATGTTCTGAAAAGAAAACTGAATTAACCCATACGCAATATAGTCCTGTCGCCAGAAGAGGTACAACGGCCTCCTTTATTCAGATGGACTTACCCAAATTTTTTTATGTATTTTGACCCGTAAAATACGAATTTTTTGGGTAACAGTTGATCCGGATGTCATTAAGATTGTTATAAACAAAGAACTTGAGGAATTACATAACAGCAATTTCTCGCAAAACGAAACATTTTTTCTTATTTTTTGGGTCATTCTAAGCAAAAAATGTTCTGACAAGCTTTTTCGTAGGAAGCAGAGTTTTCGAGATAAACGCGGTTGAACTTTCAAAAAATCAAAAAATTGCAATTTTTGAACCCGAATTACTTGTGATTAAAAAATAAAATAGCAATTCTGCTTACCGCATTTGAAAGTTCAAGTCAAATTATATCGGTTTTCATTATTTGCATTGCTAAAATTTTATTATTTTATTGTTAAACAAAGCTATAAACACCTAGTGCTTGAGTGATGTTTTCAATGATTTCTCATTTAAAATCGAATGAGTAGGTAGAGTAGGTATAAGGGCAAGCGAGGCGATTTCTACGTAGCATGCATTAAAACGCATGTAGGTATAAGGCACGGGAAACACTATGTGTTTATGGCTTTTTTAACAATAAAATAATAAATTTTTAGCAATGCAAATATACAAAAACGATATAATTTGACTTAAACTTTCAAATGCGGTAAGCATAATTGCTATTTTATTTTTTAATCAAAAGTTATTCGGGTTTAAAAATTGCACATTTTCGATTTTTTGAAAGTTCAACCGCGTTTATCTCGAAAACTATGCATCATACGAAAAAACTTGTAAGAACATTTTTTGCTGAGAATCGCCCAAAAAATACAAAAAAATGTTTTGTTTTGTGAGTAATCGCTGTTATGTAATTCCTCAACTTCTTTGTTTATAACAATCTTATCGACATCCGCATCAACTGTTACCCAAAAAATTCGTATTCTACGGGTCAAAATATCTAAAAAAAACTTGGGTAAATCCATCTAAATAAAGGAGGCCATTGTACCCCCCCTGGCGACATGACAGGACTAATATTCACTATATTATAGTTATTTACGATATAAGTGTTAAAAGTACACGTTTAAGGCACGCATGTGAAAGTTTGCAGAATGAGCGATAGCGAGTTCTGCAATTCTGTAAAATATTAAAACAATTACTTAAATCGGACAGGTTCAGGAAACTTGAGACATCAAAAATGACCCATTTTTAAGGGGTCCGGTTAATTTTGCACCTCAGTGTAAGAGACATATCGATCGTACCGTTCAAATATTATGACGAATACAAATTTCTGTAAAAATTAACAACTCGCCCTGTGTATTATTAAACAATGGGAGCAGACACTTTTTAATGGTCATTTGTTATTCTCCATAGGGGCCTCCATACGAGGTAGGAGTATGTACAATGTACAGTTCCTCATGACTCTCCCTGTATTTAATATGTCTAACAGTTTTCTTCAAATAATCCTTCGAGTTTGATTTTTTTATTTTTTGCTTTTTATTTGATTTTTTTAAAATATTTTTAATTTTAGTCACTCATCAATAAAGAAAAGAGTTTCTTAGAAAAAAATTTTTTTAATTTTTTTTTAAACAATAAAATATATGTATAAAACATATGATGTACAAACACGAAAAGTAGTTGGAATCAGCAAAAAATTTGAAACTTGACTATCCATGTCCAAAGATTTGACCCAAACGATTGAACTAAAGAAAAGCGTTTAAAAAGAAACAGTTTTTTGAATTTTTGATAAAATTTTTGGGGTTATGTACACTCAACCTACGGGTCTATAAAAATTAGACACGTTTTGTAAAAGACTCAACTATGCGCGTGATTTTTTGAAATTTTAAAATTGATTGGATCTCACCTAAAAAAATAAAAACGAAAAATGAAGTTATTGATGGTTGGGGGTAGGGATGGGAAAGACCTACCGGTTTAAACCTAAAACCGGTTTTTTTACTTCGCAATAACCGGTTTTACCGGTTGTTCTTTGTCCCGGTTATAACCGGTTTTTTCTTTTTAAAGTAAAAACCGGTTATTAGGTTTTTACGGTGATTAGGATTAGGTTAGGTATTATTTTGGATCAAAATCTTAATTATTATTCTCAAGTAATTATTCCAAACAAAACCATAATTCAAATTTTATTTTATTTTATAAAATACAGAAGCAAACTGAAAGTGCAATCTCACATCAGCCAGAAAAAATTATTTATTAAGTTTTATTATAATATTTCCTTGAAAAGGTATTTGTAATCATAATATTTACATAAAAAGTGATCTGGTTGAATTAGACGCAAACATCATCTATTTTCACACTTAACTCTTGACATTGAAAGTGGGTGAATTACTTTTTCTGATTACCAAAAATAATGCTCTGACTATGAATATCGAATTACTTATTACGAATACGAATCTCCAAGAATTTCGCTACGTTTTCAAAACGATACACTCATACAGGAAGTATTAAATTAGTTAAAATGTACCTATTCTACAAATATACAAACGTGTTAAAAATAATACATGTTCTTTCGATAGTACTAATTTTGATCATGTTCATATCGAGTCGAATGGACTATCGCAAACTAAAGTGTATTGTAAATGTAACTTTGTAACCTATTAAATTAAAAAAAACCGAAAACCGGTTTTTCCAAAAAACCGGTTTTTTGGCCGGTTATAACCGCCAGGTTAAACCGTAAGCAAAAAAATCCGGTATAACAGAAAACCGGTATTTTGTCAAAAACCGCCATGCCTAGTTGGGAGAAGGGGAAGGAGGTGGTGGGTTAAAATTACTCTGCGTATTATTGTTTAATGATATAGAACTTAAAAAAATTTAAAAAATTGAATTCTGGGCGTGAGGGTGGGTACATTTTAATTAATTTATCTCGTCCCTAACTGGAAAGTTTGGTGCGCCACTGTCGACGCATGTCGAGGGCGGTCATAAGGGGGGGGCATGGGGGCCATGGCCCCCCCAAAGGTGGCAATGCACCTTAAATAAACTTGTCTAGTAACACAGGATAATGTTATGTTAATATATTTTAAATTATTTACTCTGTAAATTAATTATTTTGAATGGATTCACATACGGATTTTGAAATACCTAGATACTGCAATCTGTAATAATGATAATTAATCATAATGCCTATCTCTTCAACTCTGGTTACGCCAATGCAAGTGCATCGCCTCCCGCGCGAATCCCGACACCGGCGACGTCCAGTGTAGAAACAGAAACATAAGAATGCCTATGTACATATTTTTTTATGGAAGTTATATCGTTGTGTATTGTGTAGAAATTTGAACGTTCTGAAGTATCTATCGTCTACCCGATATACACTATCGTATCGTAGTTATAGAGGTGACATAGGTGCAGTGCACTATATATATTGCCGGATTGTAATCATCATTTTATTCCAGGGTGACAGGTGAGTAAAAATCCATAGATAGGTTAGGAATAATTTTCTGTTTGCTAACGGAACGAATACATCAGCAATGAGTAAATAATACTCTGCAGTTTTCTCTCGTCCAGCGCAGATGTTCGCTATATAGGATGCTATTTCGAAATACAAAAGTTAATAGATTCCGATTTGAACGAAAAGTGACTGCAAATTATTATTAGGCTCAAATTAAAAAACCTGGGCATATCCATCTCTCGTTTGGCCGGAATCACAAATGTTCTTTTTTTTCAGAAAATGAAGAGGGCAAACAATACGAATACGTTGAATTCGTATTTTTCTGTTGTTCCGAAGAAAGTAATTACAGATGTGGGTGATAATGGGTTATCCCGGTCATCTTCCTCATCGTCTTCTCAACAGAATCTCGTAGTGCCAGAACGACTTACAACAGTATCAACATTACAAACATCAGTTAATAATGAAAATACTCTAAAGCAAGTCGATGTAGAAAAGTCCAATGAAGTTAGTAACTACGATATTGGTCGAGTTGTTGATGGTTTGAGTGGTTTGGGAGACTTTCAAAAATATAATTATTTGAAAAATACGTGGGTTCCGGAAAAAAACTACTCATTTCCATTTTCTGAACATAACAAAAATAACAAGTTAGTTAAGCGGTACTTGAGATACGATCATCTCCAAAAATATAACTGGATTGCGTTTTCGGACTTGAAGAAAGGACTTTTTTGTAAGCACTGTGCTATCTTCGCAAATTCAGGTGGTAAAAATAAAGCAACAAGTTTGCAAAGTTTGGTTACCACACCAGTTACAAAATTTGCAAAATTATTTGGAATGGATGGTGTGCTAGATAAACATAAAACAAATCGATATCACATTGAAGCGGTTTTATCGAGCGATAATTTTATAAAATGTTACGAAAACCGATCTTTAGTTATAAGAAATTTGATAGATAGTGCTCGAGCCAGGCAGATAGAGGATAATCGAAATCGGCTCAAACCAATCATTCGATCTATAATTTTTTTAGCCAAACAATGTATACCTTTCCGTGGCCATAGAGATGACGGGCCATTGTTAGAAGAAAGCAATGTGACAAATAATGAGGGAAACTTCCGAGAGCTTCTTCGATTCAGAATCGAAGCAGGAGACAAAACTTTAGAAGAGCATTTAAGAAACACGTCGTCACGTGCCACATATATTAGCAAAAGAACGCAAAATGAGTTGATTGAATGTTGTGAAGACGAAATTTTTTCTGTTATCGTGAAAAAAATTAGTGATGCTAAATATTACAGCATTATGTTTGACGAAACTACTGACATAGCACATGTTTCCCAAATGTCGATTGTTATTAGATACTTAGAAGGTAACAACGTGCGGGAGGATTTTGTGTCATTCATAGATTGTCATTCTGAGAACTATGAGCTCAGTCCCGATACGTTGGAACCGGTTTTGAATGGTACTATTTTAGGAAAATCAGTGATAAAACAAGTTCAAAAATTTCGTTTACCATTGGAAAATTGTGTAGGAATTTGTACAGACGGATGCAGCGTAATGACATCAAAACAACAAGGAGCCGTCCAAGAAATTAAAAAAGAAATGAATATAGCTGTACGATGTCCATGTTTCAATCATGCTTTAAATTTGAGTTTGTCGAAATCATCAAACGTTCAATGTGTGAGAAATGCTGTAGGGGTAATGAAGGAAATAATATCTTTCTTCAAAGCCTCTTCTAAACGCAATTATGTCCTCAAACAAACATTGGGTGATCAGCTCTCTGGATTGTGTGAAACTCGATGGGTAGAACGGCACGACTCCGTTCTGCAGTTTAAAGCATCGATTGAAAAAATTTTGCAAGCTTTGAATTTGATTTCCGAATGGAACGAAAGAGAATCTGAACAGCTGTTGACCGTTTATCACTACGCTCAACCACGCTGGTGTGAATTTCTGCAAAGCGAGTCGAAGGTAGGGAGGTAGGGGTATAGTGTTGAATATCCCTACCTTTGACTCGCTTTGCAACAGGTTCGCGTTAGCACGCTTGAACGTAGTGAGAAACGGTCAACAGCTGTTCCCATTTTTTTTTGTAAATTACTCAGCGATTCAAAAAAGATTTTCCGGTGTGCCTCATTTTACGATTTGACAGACAAGAATGAAATTTAAAATAAAAATTGACAATACGCTAAACTTTCGAAAAACTGCTTTCGAAGGCATTAGACATTGCATCTCAAAAACTACTTCGCCGACCCACCCGAAATTTTGTATATATTTTCTTTAGACGTTCCTTGAAGTAACGCTAGCGATATATTTTTGTTTTATGGTTATTTTTTGTTTAACAATAATAAAAATGTGGCTTTTCACCTTTTTTGCAAAAAAAATCGTTGTTTTGAGTTCCGAGTGATATCAAAAAGTCACAATTCGATAAAACCAAAAAACTCGACAGCGTTACCTCAAAAACTCATAAGCTAATAAGCTAATAAAATATTTCTGAATTTCTTGTTTACCATGAGCTAATGATGAATTCTGATGTCCACCGCAAAATTCATTATATTTTGAGGTGTCTTCAAAAATTTGCCATCGTTGGCTTATATTTCAATATTTTTCTTTGAATTGTTTCTTGAATAATCTATGAATTCTAGTGAATATGCCTATTTAATTTAAAAATAAAATAATTCTACCATACTTTAAAAAAAATGTGCTTAAAATATTCATTTTAACTCTTACGGGCCCCCGTTAAGGATAGGTATGACACGATTTTTATAGGCATCCCATGCTAGAAATATTTGTCTATGTATGGAATGTAATAAAATAGTATATTGTGCAACAAGTGCAGAAAGGTACTAATTTCTCACGAGTTTGAAAAGTTGCGGTACGAGCGCAAGCGAGTGCCGCAATTCAAACGAGTGAGAAATTACCTTTCTGCACGTGTTTCACACTATACTTTTTCTACAAGCACAGTTTTTCCTAAAAATAAAAATCACAATTTCCAAACGACGATTAATTATAATAGGTACCTATGTGATAAATTTTAAACTGTATTTAATTAATACCTACTAATCAATTTAAATTCCTTATACCTAAATAAATTGCACAGAAATCAGTTAAAAAATTAATGCACTGCCTTAATTTGTTTAAATTTAAACAATTATTACACATTATTGACATTATATTTATGCAGTCACGGATTTACACAAAACCTACTTCATTCGACGTCTCTTGCACAGGTTGCTAAATCCTTATTGGTTATTTGATAATTATAAAATGTTTAATAAGAATAAAATTGTAAAATAAAACAGTTGTAACATCCATAATTTAGTTTCAAAAATTTGGCTATAAGCTCTACACAGAATGCTGTTCTAAATACGCTGCTTGTTTTGAAAGACAAACGCAACAATGCAGAAACAAATTTCAATGCTTTGCTTAAAGAAATAATGCCATGTCTAGAAAATTTGAATATAGATTTATGTATTCCAAGAGTGAATAAATTCATGAAAAATCGACCTAATCCAGATATTCATTCCTCCACAGAATACTTTCGAATAACGATATATATTCCTTTACTTGAAAGTATCATTTCCGACATTGAGTGTCGTTTCCAGCAAGAAACCATGGATGTATTTAATCTGCAAATATGTGTTCCTGCTATATTAATTCATTCAAATGAAGATGACATCCATTCCGCCGTAGAAATTTTGATTGCAAAATATGGAAGTTTGTTTGAGACAGTTAGAGACGTGCTGAAGTCAACTTTTATTGCAGAGCTACATTTATGGAAAATGAGATGGAAACACAGCAAAGAATCGGAAATTCCGAGCGATGATCTAAATGCTCTCATACAATGTGATGAAATGATGTATCCAATCATTAATAAAATTTTAAAAATATTGTGTACTCTTCCAGTAAGTGTTGCATCTGCAGAGAGGAGTTTTTCAGGACTGAGAAGACTTAAGACTAAGAGTTGGCTGAGGGCCAATATGGGTGAAGAACGGTTAACTGGCCTTGCACTAATGCATGTCCACAAGGACATTGTTATTAACGAAGACAATATAATAGAACGTTTCGCTAAAAGTGGAGTGAGCCGAAACATAGAGTTCGTCATGTAGAGTATTAGTTTTTTGTTTATAATTTCATTTCATTCGAGTTATTGTTATTTTCTCTTTTCAATATATAAAACATCCCATTCTGCGTTTTGTGTCTGTATTGAAATTGAGAGCTAATATCTAATTGTACAAAATGCCCCCCCCCCCCCCCGAATTAAGATATATGACCGCCCTTGACGCATGTGTCACTAAACAGGGACGGAACGGTGTTGATACGTTTTCTTTTAAGTTCTACTATTTAAGTTATAGACTATAATGTCTATAACTGTATAGTCTAATAGTTGGCACAACTTCCAGGCATCTATTTAAATACCACAATCAAATTAATTTTGTGTTTTCGCACATGGAAGTATTTGATTAACATGGAGTAATTGCAAATATATGATAAATAGTTCAATCAATACTACTTATTTCATGGTTTATTTTTAACTTTTGCAGTTGGTTGAGATTGAAAAGCAATATTTTTAATGTGATATACCTAATTTTTAGCGTAAGTAATTCCTTCTCAAATAATTTGTGTTGTATATTTTAATGTGAGATTAAACTCACAATTCGATTTATTTATACTATTTATACTTTGTACAATATGTTTAGATAATCTATAAAATACAATTTAAAATAGTATATTGTACAACAAGTGAGAAAATAGACGTATTTCTCACGAGCGCAGAAGTTTGTTGGTACGAGCCGAGGCACGAGGCGAGTGCCGCAAATCAAGCGAGGGAAAAATATTATGTCATTTTCTCATGTGTTGTTCACTGTACTTTTTCTATGGATGCGGTTTTGTCAAGAGTTCAAACTTAAAAATTAAACAATTTAGGTGCTTTATGTATATTATATGCATAAATTGAAATAAAATACATATACTACATATACTTACATGTAGGTATTCATTATTCTTAAAATTTATATACGATATTTATTTAAAATTCTAATTAACAGTTATTTTTGAACAGTTTTGAAAGGTAATTCCTGGTATGTTTTGATTTAACACATTTTATTTGACAACATTAATTGTGTTTGTATTGTGCGTGTTACCATATTTTTCTCACTGCAATGGCCGACTTTTCTCACTACGTGATGAATTGTTCGTTTTGAATGTATGTAAGTAGTGAGAGAAGTTGCACATTGTATAGCATCCATAGAAAAACTATATTTAGTGCAGCCACTGAAGGTTTTCACCTCCGATTTCGTTGAACCTTTATATATTTTCATAAAAATTGGCGCGTAGGTAAGAGGATACCTCAAGAAATAAAAGTGATATGATTTCAAATTGCGCTTTTACCCTTTGGGTGGATTCCACCCCCTTCTCGGGGGTAAACATTATTTTATTAAAAATAACCCCATAAATGGATAAGGGGACATATTCTAAGCAAAATTTGTTTTATCAAGTTATTAAAATAAATTAATACTTTTGTTGGGAGCAAAAGCGAGGATTTTTGCAGTTACTCGAGCGCGTCAGATTATCGCATGGGGAGAAACCTTGTACCCTGTAAATTTACCTCTACATATTGGCTCTTAATACAGGGGAGTTCGTTAAGGGGGTTCGAAAAAAAAATATATCCTTAGAAAAACTCGAAATCGTCAGATTAAGATAAAGTAAGCACATGCAGAAGAGTGTATATTTAAAAAATCTGACGATTTGAGCGGGGCGTAAGGAAATAAAGGAATCACAAAGTTTCATAAGAAAAGCGAATATTTCGCAAAATAAACGTCAGATCAAAAAATTAAGAAATAAAATGAAAAACTACGTGTTCAATATATTTTTTAAAAAATCTATCGAATGCCACCAAACACGACCTTACACGGAGAGGGGTGGGGGCTAAATATCAGATTTAAAACTGCAAAATACATGTATTCAATAGTTTTGAAAAATCTATCGAATGGCATCAAACACGACCCACCACGAAGGTGGGGTGGGGTTTACTTTAAAATATTAAATAGGAGCCCCTAATTTTTAGTGCAGATTTGAATTATTAACGCAAAAATATGCAATTTTTATACGAGACATTTTTTCGAATTATAAATAGATGGCGCTATAATCGGAGAAACCGATTGTTGGAAATCAAAAATTAATTCAAAAATGGAAAGTATCCACTTTATGGAAAACTTAACTACACTTTTTTGGTTTTAGGACATACTCTTCACAACCCAATAGGTTCCCATAACGCTCGAGTAACTGCAAATTTAGCATACTTTCCTCCCGTACAATTTCTGAATAATTAAAGATCGAATATTTGAAATTTTCGTGAAAAAATGCATGTTACAAAGCAATTTTTCATAATTAACTCTTTACAAACAAATTACTATTACCCAAATTAAAGCGAATGAAAAATCGAATCTTACTTTGAAAAACTTTTTAATATCAACAAGTGAGTAATAGGTAATTAAATGTATATTTTTTTTTCGGTGAGTACTCAAATCTAATTATTCAAGCTGAAATAAGGGGAAAACGATGTATGGTATAACATTTACTTACTAAACACATGTAAAAGTACTCAGAAGTACCTATCTAATGAGCTCCAGAAGAAATTTATAGCATCAAAATTTATGCTCCAAAAATTATTCAAAATTTATACTTCAAAAATGTTTCCAAAAAAATTTTATCTACTCTATGTCATATTATGTATAAGTTTTTAGTTTGTGAAAACTGTCATTATAGATAACAGTGCGGGAAGGGTTTAAAGTGTGTGTGAAGTAACAATGTATTTTAAATGGGATTTACTTTTTCGCACACTTTCAATGAGTTTTTTTGGCACACTTTCATATAATAAAATATCCTGAACTTTCGCGTTGTCATGGTGATGACAATATGAGAAATGACTTACATACAACAAAATTTTTGACAGTTTTGTGGTTTGTTAGTAGTTAGGATTTTTAAATGTCACAGTTCTAATAATTGTAGAATAGAAATGAATTCCAGTGACGAAGAGTTACAGGTTTTTTATTTGTTTATCGTAGATAAAATGTTGTATGAAACTGTGCGTGAAGTACTTTTTACGAACTTACGCGATGTATAGCACTCGCTCCGTTGTCGTCCGTGCTCTAAAAATCGCGTGCGTCTGCAAAAAGCATACTTCACGAACTATTTCATAAATTACTATTATTGTTTTTTTTTTAGAATAAATCCGTTAGTTTTTATGATATAAGGTTCATTCGAAAACCATTTAAAAAATAATTTTATGGAATATAAAATCGTGTTAAACATAATATTTTAAATCCTTTATTAAACGCTTTTATTTAGTTCAATAGTTTGCGTCAAATCTTCTGACGTTAATTTGACTGCCTTTTCTCCAATGCAAATGACTGAAAATTTGCAGATATATGCATTCGCAGGAACAATACACGAATAGTCATTAAACAATTTTTTTTTATGTTTAATAATTGTTTAAATAAAAAAAATACGATTTTAATGGAAAATGCTCAAATTCTCTTGTTTTTTACAATGTAAAACCTTGAAACTTTTACGGATTGCTGCTAATGATATGAACTACATATACATAATTTCACTTTTTACGTTACCTAATTGTTTACGTTATGCTTCATAAATAAACAATAAAGTTTCAAATTTTTGCCGATTCCGACTACTTTTCATGTTAGTACATCATATGTTTTATACATATTTTAATAAACGTTACGATATATTTTAATGTTTGAAAAGTGTAAGACTAAAAAGTAAAAAATAAGAAAATATAAAAAAAAATTTTTAGGAAACGCTTTTCTTTAGTTACGAGTGACTAAAATTAAAAATATAAAAAAATCAACTAAAAAGCAAAAAATAAAAAAAAATTGAAAAAATCTAACACATTCGTTAAAGAAAAGCGTGGGGCGAAAACCGTTTATTCGATGAAGACGCGCCACTCTTTTCTTTGACGAATGTGTTAGATTTTTTTAATTTTTTTTTATTTTTTGCTTTTTAGTTGATTTTTTTATTTTATTAATTTTAGTCACTCGTAACTAAAGACAAGCGTTTCCTTTTTTTATATTTGTTTATTTTTTAAAGATGAAAGGTTAAAGGGTTCCGGTTACGTGGTTCTCTCAGTAAAATTTAGACTAAACGTTTCCATCTCTATTATTTTTACTGCTACAAAAATTAAAAATAAAGTAAAATATTTCGCACCCCGACTTCATTTGTACCATAACCCTGAAATCGCAAACTTTCCAGGAGATCAAAAACAAGATGTTATGTGAATTCTTAATTTTTTTCTCTGCAACTTCCTTATCTATGTAAGTTTACCAAATTCTGCACTCGTGTTGGTTACGTGTGTAGCTATGTCAGTATTTATTTTCATTTATTGACATTGCTTTACACTGAAATTCACCCTTAAAATATGATAAGGCGGTATTGCTAAGGCACCGATATTTAAAATTGCAGGATTAGGGAATATCAACTTTCCATATTACAGGTTTTGGCACTAAAGAAGTTTTACTTAAAACGTAATGCAAACTGTTTTATGACGCGCTTGCTAATGCTGAGAGAGCCAAAATCGGAAATTGTAATAACGACACAGGCGCGCTATTCAGATTCTAAGATAACTAAATTATATGACATTATGCCACAATGAATGCAGCGCCTAAAGGAACCTGTTAGATCAAAAAACAGATTTTCCATTATTTTAGGGTTAGGCCCTATTGTCGAGTTGCGATTTGTTGAATAAAACCCAAATTTCGTTGTCTATCATTTTCTACTTATTTCGACCATTTTTGGAGTTATTATAAAAAAAAAATTAATTTACGAAATTTTGAAGACTTCTGGTTTTTTAATCTTTTTTTTTTTTTTTTTTTTTCAAAAATAGCATTCTAAACCGGTCAAAAGGTTTGAGGTCATTACTTATGCTAAAGTAAAGAAAGTCTTATAGGGATTACTACATTTTTGCATAAAAAATTTGAAAGCGTACCTACTCTTTTTTCATCATAACTTACTTAGTTTTGCTGCTCCTAACTTCTTATTGAGCTCATTTGATAGGTATTCGTGAGTACTTTGACAATGACAATTTTTTAATAAACATGTTTTTAACAAATGCATGGTTTTCCCGTTATTGAAGCTTTAATATTTAGATTTGAGTACCCGCCGAGAAAAAATATAGGTTACCTATAAATAACTCATTTTGAATTTATATTAAAAGGATTCTCAAACAAAGAGTTTATTCGATTTGTTATTATATTCAACTTCCCTATTAATATTTTTTTTTGTAAAAGCTTATAGTTTTTAAATTATTTATAAAAAAACATGCACTTTTTTCATGAAAAATTAAATATTTAGTCTTTAATAACTCAAAAAGGATCGATTTATTTTAATATGTTGATATGACATATTTTGGGACAAGGAGTGGCAAACACCCGCAGAATAAAAGCGCAAGTTGGCACCATATATTTTTGTTTTAGAGGTATTACAGTACTGAAAATGAAAGATTACCCATGAGCGATCATTTAAACACATACACACACCGGCAAAATTAAAGGAACACCTTAAAAATGGGACATGTTTGATGTCTCGAATTTCCTAGACCAGTTGTCCGATTTGAGTGATTTTTTTAGTATGTTTAGTATGTTATAGCATTATTATTTTTAAGAATATCGGTGTAATAATATAGTTGCTAAACAAGTAAATGTTATTTTATACCGGGTGTAACAAAACGGAGCTGTACCAGCAGATAGGTTGTGATAATACGATGCATTAGGGCAGGGGAAACCATTGCATCATTCCCAAGAAAGCTATGCGTGATGTCGTCGAATGGAATGTCTCGGATGTTGTAACGCAGTCTGGTTGACGACCGGCGATATCTTGAGTCCGAGTCAAGTAGTGCAAAATTGGCCACCGGCCACGTAAATGTTAGTGACCAGGCATCGTGTGGAAATTCAGCTACTGGTCTACAAAAAGAAAAACTAAAACTCAGACAGATATTGAAGGTCAGCCCATGGAACGTACAAGGGCTAAAGACGATCACAGGTAAAAACCACCTGAAACCCAATCCCACAAAAACCCAGATATGTGCTTTCCACCTTATAAATAAGCATGCCCGAAGGCCGCTGGCGGTGGAATGGCATGGTCAGATACTGGAACATAACGAGACGCCAAAATATCTCGGCGTACGTCTGGATAGAACTATGTTCTACCGATACCACTGTCAAGATGTCAAGAAAAAAGTAAGTGCCAGAAATAATATCATCCGCAAGGTAACTAATACAAAATGGGGAACACAACCACACACTCTCCGCACTTCTACCTTAGCATTATGTTTTTCGGCCGCGAAGTTTGTAGCACCAGTATGGGCAAACTATGCTCACGGAAAGAACGTCGATGTGGTTCTAAATGAAACGGTTCGTAAAATATCGGGTTGCCTGAAACCGACACCTATCGAAGAAGTATACCCCATAGCTGCGATTGCTCCACCACCTATCAGGAGGAAGGTCACGTCAGAGGTAGAACGAAAAAAGCAGGAGACGGACCGAAGACACCCCTTATATGACCACCAAACTCAGCCAAGTAGACTAAGATCTCGGAAAAGCTTTCTGAAAACATCAAGATCCATCCCCGAAGCGCATGTTGTACAACAAATTGTACACTGTATACTTCTTGTACTGATATGTAAGTACCAATAATTGTAATTATTAATACTTTATGTATCATATACTGACTACAACAGTTAACATCAGATTAGTACTGGTCTATTCGAACACCTTTGTGACACCTTCTGTGTTTTTATTACCTATTGTTAAACCTAACATCTAAAACTTAACCTAGAGCAAACTGTATTCGGACACAGCTTCATTTATTTTTAGCTTTGTTTCTGAGGGCCTGATGATGGCATACAAAATGTAAATGCCGAAATCGGTCGCCCACATACTGTAGTTAATAAAACCTTTAAAATATTATGAGCATTAGACTCCTTATTTCGTATCATTTTATTTTGTTGTATTTTACTTAGTCAGGCTGGTGCCTAATTAACTCATTTAGAGTTCATTGTATCTTGGTATTATTGTTCATATTTTGTATCTAACTTAGTTCTACGTAACAAGCGTCCTATGATCATTTGGTAAAGGTAGTCTCATGTGAGTTGTACCCTATATGTAAGTAAGAAGTATGTAATTTTGTAACAGGTTTTATTATTGTTGTTATCGTGGATATAACATGTTAAAGTATAACTTTGTCATTTTAGAGTCACATAATATTCACTGTGTGTAAATCAGAGATTGTGAAAATCTAAGTAGTTATATTTAATAAATTTTATTTATTTGGTATATCATTTATTATTATTATTCCTTTATTTATTATTTATTCATTTACTGAGGTAATATATTTGACAGCAGTGTAAGATACCTGCGAGAATGATCCAAGATCATTTCCTGGCGCCCATGATTTTTTTGTTTTTATTCAATTTGTTCTTCTCTAGCAATTATTCATCTTTACCCATTTTCAGTACAATATTATTCTTCTTCTTCTTCTTCTTTTTGTATAGACATGACTCTGTCTGTTTTTTCAATGTGCCTCTAGTAAGTTGTCGTTCCATTGTTTTCGTGGTCTTCCCATTGATCGTCTTCCTATTGGAAACCGTCTCTCGCTGTCCTGACTATCCTATTTGTTGCCATTCGGCTTATGTGGTCATTCCATTCTATTCTTCTGTTTCTTACCCAGTTATTAATGTTATACACCTTGCATCTCCGTCGTATATCTGTACTTCTAGCTATGTCCCATAGAGTATTACCATCGCTTTTTCGAAGGGTTTTCATCTCCGCTGTTTCGAGCAATCTTTTTGTCTTCTCTGTGTCGGGTCGTGTTTCTGGCGCGTATGTCATTATTGGTCTGATAACTGTTTTGTAAATTCTGCCTTTCATTTCTTTTCCGATATTTTTGTTTCTCCATATTGTGTCATTCAGGCAACCTGCGGCTCTGTTTGCTTTATTCACTTGATCTTTTACTTCTGTTTCGAGCCTTCCGTAGCTAGATAGTGTGATGCCTAGATATTTAAACTCCATTTCTTGTTCTATTATCTGACTTTCCAACTTTAATTTACATCTTATTGGATCTGCTGTTATAACCATGCATTTTGTCTTTTGGGAGGAAATTAACATATTAAATTTTCTGGCGATTATGTTGAATTGGTACAGCATAATTTGTAAATAATCTTCACTTTGAGATATTAGTATTATATCGTCCGCATAGCAGATTATTTTAAGTTGTTTTTCTCCCATTTGGTATCCTTTTTTAGTTCTTATTTTTTATTATTTCGTCCATGATCAGGTTGAACAATAAAGGACTCAAGGAATTCCCCTGTCTTATCCCATTGCCGGCTTCAATTGGGTCAGTTAATTCATCGTCCACTTTTACTTTTATTGTGTTGTTCTGGTAGATGTTTTCGATCGTTTTAATTATTCTTAGAGGTACCTCTCTCGAGTATAACAAATGGATAACGTCCTTTAATGTGACCCTGGCAAATGCTTTCTTAAAGTCCACGAAACATAAATATGCCGGTTTGTTGTATTCCAACGATTTCTCTTGAACTTGCCTCATTATAAATATAGCGTCAGTGTCAATTTGTTTGTTATCACTTTGGTTGTTAATTTTAATGTTGTGTTTAATAAGTTAATTCCTCTGTAATTCTCCTGGTCAGATTTGTCTCCTTTTTGAAGAGAGGTATTAGGATGCTTGATCTCCATTCTTGTGGTATTCTGTTTTGTTCTATTATTTTTTGTATTAGTTTTAATAGTTGTTTAGTTAGATCTTGTCCTCCGTACTTTAGGAGTTCGTTCGATATTCTGTCCTCTCCTGGAGATTTTTTTTTTAATTTTCTTAATGCTTCCTTTACCACTCCCTCCTCGAAGTTTATTTCTTCGTTTGTTGTAACTTCAGCTGTTCGTGGTTCATTATCGTCGCCTTTAGCAAATAGAGATCGGAAGTAGTCTGCCCATGTTTCCTTCTGAATGTGTTTCGCTTTTATTAATTCGTTCATCTCCTTTCTTTGCCCTCTGATCATTCTACATACTTCTTTTTGTGTTCCGTAGAAGTCGTGTTCCATCTGTTTTGAGAAACTCTGCCAGTGCTCCCTTTTTATTTGTCTCACTAAATTACATTATTCACATATTAATATTTCCATTCTTAGTCATCATCACTTTGAGCTACAGTCTTTGACAGGCATGCAAATTGGCCGTATCCATCCTTGAGTGTCAAGTTGTCGTTCTCTTGCATCTCTTGCTAGCCAGATCCCATTCAGTTTGGATCCGTCCATTCATAATTCTATTATCAGTTCATCCCACTTTCTGCATCTTATCATTTACTCCTACAAACCCTACTGCTAAAGTAGTGTTTTGTTACATCGGCTACCACAACGTAAAAGCAAATCTTTTCTTTTTGTACTTCATTTTTGTTAAACTTATCTATTTCCTTCTTTCATTTTCTATTTCTGTTGGAGTTTATCATTCTCTTTACTTTCACTCCAACAGAAGTTTTCTTTTTTGTTACAGAGAGAGGGAGACTATTATTATTATTAGTTTTTGTCTTCATTGTTTCACTGGAATTCATTGGAATTTTCGTTTATTGCTATAATAGTGAAACAAAACGTTTTCCTACTGCGCACTGAACACTCATTTCTGTTCAATGCACTGACGCGAGAGACGAACATATTATCTGTCATGCGGTTTTCGATTATCGCATATCCTCAGCAAATGTTGGGATTTATCGAAATAGTATCATGTGGTTAAGACGTCCATTAATATATATCTATCAGATGTGAATATACCACTAATAAAATATAGTTTCATAACTTGGTCTTTTAGACTTAGGTACTTAGTTTCGTTCTGATATGATAACGAATTGTTTCTTTGTCCCTTGTTATGATTCCTTATTCCTGACGTATAAATTCTACTAAAAGTCTAGGAAACACAATAAAATTTAAAAAAAATAAATTCACGTATTTAATCGTTTAATTTTGATTGGGTTTGTACAGGTGCTTATCCTGTAGATTTTGTGAGTAAAACATAACGGCAAAAGTAATAACAAATGAGGCGCTCAGAGCAACAGTGGACTAACCCACATCCTATAATTTTACCAAAACACTTTAATTACATTAAAGTTATCCCTTATTTAAGTATTTTCAGATGCAGAGTAGCTCAAGCAATGGTTGCTTGAGCCACTCTGCATCTGAAAATACTTAAGTAATGCATAACTTTAATGTAATAAAAGCGTTTTGGTAAAATTGTGGGATGTGGGTTAGACCACTGTTGCTCTGAGCGCCTCAAATAATGTATTTCGCAAAGCTTTTTACAGGAGAGAAAAAAACTATAGGTCTTATACTGCAGTAACTGCATACTATAGGGTGGCGGCCGTAGCGCAGTGCCTATGTTACTGGCTTAACAAGCTGGAGGGCCCGGGTTCGAATCCTGGCACTGACAAATTTTTCAATTTCTAATTTAACTGAGCCCTCACCGTGCTTCGGAGGGCACGTAAAGCCGTTGGTCCCGGCTACGGAATTAGTCGTTAAGTCATGTTAGGGGCGCTTGCGCGAATTGAAAACCTTAGACTTAAATTAGACCATAGCCAGAAGGTTACACGAACTTTACTGCAGTAAATATTCAGCTAGTTTCGATTTTCTTTATGCCATACAGTTCTCCTTTACTCACTGCATTGAAAATATACCTTTTTTTAATCAAACGACGTCATTTAACTTTGGATGAGATAAATAGGGCTGTAGGCCTTGTTCAATGTGACGTGCGCCTAAGTGTTACAAGTCAATGGTGGCGGCATTTTTGTGACACTGGAATTCCAGCCAAGCGTCATCTAGGACGTGAGTGTGCTACAACTGCAGCTCAAGACCGATTTTTTCTGTTAACCACTAGTAGACAGCCAACAATTACAGCACCTGAATTGCTTAGCGACTTGCAGCGGACACACTAGGCAACCACAGGCCGTGATACTGTAAGCAATCGTCTCCATAAAGACAATCTCTACAACCGAAAGCCATTGGGATGTCCACCTATCTTCAGAGGCCATTGCGTTACAAGATTAAAGTGGTGTCAAGAATATCAAAACCGGGATGCAAATGATTGGGCTACAGTTTTATTCTTCTACGAATCTAGATTTGAATTTCATCCAGATTCTTTAGGCAATTATCGGAGGTTCATTAAGAAGTTTGTAGATAATATCACTAAGCCATTAACGGCTTAGTGACACAGAGAAAGCAAGGGATTATTGTTTGGATGGAGATGGAGACTGCCAAACTGCCTTTCTCTTTCTAGAAGGCCGTGCCCTTTGGAGTGTTCAACAAAACAGAATCCAAGGAAGCAGCAGTGCTAAGAACAACGGTGGTGGAACAAACGATGAGTGGACGCCTACTAAGATCCAGAAAGAACAAGAGATAGATCCAGTTTTACAGAAGATTAGAAAATGGAAAGAAGAGAATCGTCGACCATCTTGGCAATAAAATATCAAACCTAGGCTCAGTAGTTAAGACGTATTGGATCCAGTGGGACTCATTTATCTTGGAAGACAGCTTGCTTAAACTTATACTGGAAGATGATGATGGTTCAGCAAGGAGAACACAGTTGGTAATTCCAAAGAGCAGAATAGCCGAAGTACTTCGTCAGTTACACGACGGTCCATCAGGAGGTCAAAACGCTTCAGAGAATTCGGGAACGATTTGATTGGATGAATAGTTCCGACATAGGCAACAAAAGACACTGTCCATGACCAACCTACCTACAAGATGTATAGGATGCATTATTCAAATTATTGAGAAAGCACCTGTTGGAGTCCGACGTGCAGAAGTTAGCCATGCCAAAGTTAGAACTTCGCCAATAAGACTGGAGGGTTTCCTAAATGTGGTTTAAAGACACCGAGGTCCGGATATTAATCTGTTGCAATCATTATAGTTGCTGATGCGGAGCAAAGATTGTCTCTTGCCACTTTTATACAACTGCGAGTTGTAAAACAGGGTCCAGTAGCCGATACCAGTAGCCAGTTCGAGATTAGACAAGGTTCCAGGAGAAACAATCTCTTAAGTAGGGGGAAATGTTACACACTGGTCCCTACTGTCTTCAATTAGATACTCAACTCCACGCCTGGCCTAATTCCTAACGAAACCTCTCGAACGCTGCACAGAACTCCAGACCTTTCGCCGTTATTCGAGTATTAGAGTCACGAGTATATATATAATCGTTGATTGAAATATTACATTACACCAGTGTATATGTTACAGTTAAGTTGATTATCCAGTTGGAGTTGACTCCAACTAGTTGGAGTTAACTCTAACGGCTGGTTTCAGTAAAAGTTGATTATAAATATAAAATGAAGATTTATATTCAACATTTACTAGTAAAAGTAGACTCCAACTAGGAAAAGTATACTCTTCCCAATGCCATTTAGCAAAAGTTGATTCTGATTCACACTAACAGCCGATTCTAGAAATTAAATGTTACTGAATATGTTCAAATTAGTCTAGACTGTATCGTCGCCCCCGTTAGGTAAATTACTTCGATTCCAATTTTTGGCACAAACCTACTCAAAAAGAGGTCCTTATAACAAATCTACTGGGTGCCAGGCAGTACCTTGATCGATAAATTGTTTAAACAATTTTTTTTAGACAAATTCACAAAAATAATTTTTTCACTTCGAACAATTTTTTTTAGATCGTTTGGGTTATTCTGAGCAAAAATAGTTATTTTCGTAACATGTGCAGAAAGTCATACTTTTCCGCAGGCGACTGCAGTTTGCCGAACGACGCGAAGCGGGAGTTCGGCAAGCAGTCGAGTGCGGAAAAGAGACTTTCTGCAAGCGTTAGGAACAATATTTTTTCCTTTAAAAAATTAAGACGCGTGCGAAAAAGTAAAACGCGTGCGGAAAAGTAACACGCGTGCGGAAAAGAAACACGCATGCGGAAAAGTAAAACTTTCTAAACTAAAACGCATTCGCGAAAGTAGACATTTTTGCACGCTCGTAGAAAAAAGGTATTTTGTGATTTTTCTCTAAAATTGATTGTTGTCGAGTTATACGCGATTTAAAATTTGAAAAATGCAAAAATAGCCATTTTCAAGGCTTAATAACTCGGTTAAAATCCATTATTATGAAAGTCGGAAAGTGACCAAATCGGGTGGGTTGTGATTGCGCGCAGCGGTCAAATACCTCCTGGAGTACTCTACACTCTAATACCCGAAAGTTAGGTTTGGACCGAAGGGTTAGGTCTTCCTCCTTCCTGACCGCTGCGCGCAATTGCAATCTGCAATCTCAAAAAAAGTTTATAGCCCCCTCTACAAGATCCAGCAGAAATTTTTGTCACTATTTTATTACTAAGCTTTATCTTTAATTATTAACAGTGGCGTCGGAACAGTGTGGGCTGGGTGGGCTTGCGCCCACCCATGGATTTTGATGGGTGGGCGCAGCCCACCCATTAAAATGCATGAGATTTTTCTTTTTATATTACATTTTCTATAGAATATTTGATATCAGTTAAGATGATATCATAAAGCTGATATCACTCTTCATTTCAACATTCATATTTCAAACAGTTTCGCGCGCTCATGTTTCACTCACTGTGTGTGCGTGACTCAGGGATACTCTCCCTTCTCTCTCTCTTGCTGCCCCTCATCAACAGTTTCTCTTCGACGCACATCGCATTGCTTCGTCTCTGTCGGGAACGTTCGAACCATAGACGATGGGCAGCGGCGGCAAAGAGGGGAAGAGTATCCCTGAGTCCTCTGTGGCTATATGCACATCATATAGTTCGAAGTTCTTGATTTGATGATCACCGAATTGAAAGACCGTTTCGATCAAGAAGGACTGAAGACCCTCATCCGACTTGAAAATCTACTTCTAGATGCTCTTCATGGAAAAGACTTTCCGAGCTTGGATGATATCCAAGAGTTATTGAAACCTTTCTCAGACGACTTCGATGCAGATCTTCTCAGAACAGAGCTGAAGATGTTGTCAAGTCTTCAATTGGACCAACGCCCAGAATGTTGTCAAGATTTAGCTGAATTCCTTTCCAAAGAATCTAAAACTGTCAAATCGATGCTTCAGCAAGTCCTTCAACTGCTAATTATCGTGTTGACTGTTCCGGCATCAGCTGCTTCAGCGGAACGTTCGTTCAGCGCTTTGCGACGTTTGAAGACGTACCTTCGCAGTACTATGACCCAAAAACGTCTTAATCATGTGATGCTTTTACATGTACATGAAAACTTGGCAGGCCAACTCAAACTACAGGACATAATGCGTGAATTCGTTTCCAGAAATGACGAAAGAAAACGTGTTTTTGGTCGAGTGTAGACTTATATGTAAAAATTTTATATGCAAATAAAGCATTTTTGTTCGTTTCATACTATTTTAACATGTTTTGTCTGAGCCCACCCATCAAAATTTACCTTCCGACGCCACTGATTATTAACAATGAGCGCTAATGGTGGGTGCTAAAGAGATGCACCATTCCAGCCGTCCAATGGTGAATCTCACTCGCACTCACATTGACGGCCGTCTCAATACACGGTTAGCGCTCATTGTTGATAATTAAAAATAATATCTTATTAATGAAATAATGACAAAAATTTCTTCAGGATCTTACAGAGGTAGCTTTAATCTTTGATTTTTTTTTAGTTTCTGACTTTCGTAATATATAATATCGTATGGCATTTTTGCCTTTCGGACAGTTCCGGCGCCAAATACATCTTTAACTCTGTTTCAAGTAACTAGTGTCGATGTACACTAGCTCAGGGGGACCGACGGCTTAAGATGCTCTCCGAGGCACGGTGAGACGGCTCGTGTCATTATTGGAAATGAAAATGGTTTGTCTTTAGCAGGGCTCGAATTCACGTGCACTGGCGTATGAGGCCAGCGATTATGCCGTTACTCCACGGCCGCTCACTCGACTTTCACAATAATTATCTTTAACCGAGTTATTAAACCTTGAAAATGGTTATTTTGGCGTTTTTCAAATTTTAAGTCGCTAATAACTCGACAACAGTCAATTTTAGAGAAAAAAAGGCCCAAAGGATCTAAAAAAAAATTGTACGAAGTGAAAAAATTAATTTTTGCGAATTTGTTTAAAATCATTGTTTATCGCCAAACGTCACTAAAATCATTCATTATTGTACTCATTTGCCCTCATTTTCGGCAGTATTGTACTCATTTGCCCTCACTTTGTTGTATTGAAAGAAGAATGTTACTTTACCTGCCGCGATAATTAATCAAATTAACCGAGATTGAATGTAAGTGGTCAATGGCAGCAATCGATTATTTATTTGAGTGAAATTAAAATTTATTTACTTTAATTATTAAAAATATTGTACAAAATTTATCTTATTATTAATAAAATTTATGCCAAAAAGTAAAATTCTGTAGTGTTTCGCAATTATATTCATACAAAATAAATCAAAACTTTACAGATTTAGTAATTAGGTAGGTATACAATATTGATAACTATCGATTAAACATCAAAACCGGCCATCATGCAAAAGTCATCTGTCATTTTTGTCATTCGAATTTTTTATTTCGTCTAAAATTAAAAAAAAATCGTCAAAGTTGTAAGTAAGTGTTAACGTTTTTTATGATTGACGATACAATTTTGTACGCACCACCTCAATACTCTTTATCGAACGCGTCTGTTCCTCTGCTCGTAATATCAGACTCGTTCGATAAAGAGTCACTTTACTGACTGACTTTACTGAAATTGGTTAAACAATTTTTCGACCGGCGGTACCGCGTGACACCCTATGTATTTGTTATAAGGATTGTTATACGGATGTATTTCTTTGAGTAAGTTTGTGCAAAAAATCGAATCAGAATAATTTACCTAACGGGGGCGACGTTACAGACTATACTAATAAGTAGTTGAAACGGCCAAAACAAAGAAACGCACACTCATCAAAAATACACTTGAGATTCTCGTATAACCAACATTTACTGAATCGATCCAGGAAGAGTCAACTCCAACTAGTAAAAGTTGATTTAAATTTTTAAAATCAACTTTTACTGCTCGTTTCAGTTGGAGTTGACTCCAACTAGTTGGAGTCAACTCTAACTGAGAATCAACTTGAACTGTAACATATATACTCGTGCCTCGTCTCGGCGCATATTGAACCTAAGCGAGTCACAACCTGCCCCGGTGGGACGGGTGACCTGTGCAGTTATTTTTCTAGCGTGCCGCATATTAAACACAAGCTAAGGCCGATGCCACATTATGCGTTTTGACCGGATGCGGTCAACGCATAGTAACGCAACCGGACCGACCTGTCACACTATGCGTTTAGTCTGGTGCAGTTTGTAAGCGCGTACCGATGACTCAAAACGCATCTGTTTCTAACGTAACCGGACCGATCTGTCACACTATGCGTTTTCACCGGATGCGGCGGAAACGCATCCGGTCAAAACGCATAATGTGGCATCGGCCTAACCCGACCGTCGCGTCGGCTGTCGCCGTAACGAGTAGAGACGGGCAAAATAAATGCAAACATGTAACGGTTACTATTGATACCGGTTCTCAGTGGTACTGAGCACAAATACTGATTACAAAATACTGATGTATCTGATCCTTGTACTGAATTGAGTAGGCAACTAAAAAACGGTAGTTCCGTACATGTAACTAGTAACGTTTTAAAAATATCTTACACGTCCCTAGTAGTCGTAGCGGTATGACTTTCGAAAACATCGAATTTGATCATAAGCGGGTGCATAAAAAGGTATCTTACACTGAGTATTCTATTTCTACATACCTTTATAATAACAAGCATAAGTTAAACACTGCATTGATTGTGATTGCAAAAACGGTTCGCATGTTTTAAATAAGATTTTTGCTGTTTATGTTTTTGCTAAAAGATTAAATAACACAAAAATACAATTCCCAACCATCATTTAATTTTTAACGGTAAACAAAAGACTAATAAATATATGATGACAAGTTTAAAATTGATCGACTTTGTCGATAACAGTGTCATTAATAGATATTTTTTACCATGAATCATTTTCCAATGATTGTGTGGATTTAGAAATACATACTAAACAATTTTTTGATCTGTATAAAGGAGATTATAATTATGACATATTAAGGTACTCCTTATTTTTCAAATAATATGCTCTTGTAAACGCATAACTTTGATTTATTGGCTAAAGCCACACTAACTACAGAGCCGTGCGGTACATATTTTCAATATGATGCAAGTCTTCGAAATGCCGCCTCTTAAATATTACAGAAACTTAACTTTTATTTTTTATTAAATGAACCTACACAAAATGAAGGACACCTATTATTTTAAAAGCAAAACATACTTTATAGGCCTGGATTCCGCAAACTGAAAATTTGTTAGTAGCTTAACGGTGTCTATTCGGACAAACTTTTATGTACAGGAACACTGGAACAGGGGAAGGTTTAATAGTGGAACAGTTTAAAAATTTGGAACGTCACATTACGAAAACGTCCCATGTATTTTGTCGGACAGAACCACGAATCGATTTGTTACCCTTTCATTAAACTCTCATGCAAAAATCAGACTGCTATTACTAACCAACATGATTCCTGTTATTTGACATGTTCTTCCTGTTTCACTCATTAAAATGCCCAGTTAGTGATAAACACCAATCTAACTTTTCCATGAGGATGAATCGGGTTTACGTCTTAGCGTAGTAAAAAAAACAATTTATAAAAAATAACAATAAAAAAAATAATAAAAAAAAACAAATTAACAATATAAAAAAATGCAACAAAAAATACAAAAAAAAAATAAAAATTTACAAAAAAAATGAACAACCAAAACAGAGTATTATTTAGATAATAATTGTAGATATTAATGTTAGTTTGTTATGTATTTAGAGTTAGAAATACAGAAAAAATTCCTCTGATTGAAAAATCAAATTTGTTTGTTTTTAAAATAACAAAATGTCTGGCTAATTGGCTCGGCCAAGGCCATCAAATTCACTGAAAAAAAAAACTTTTCCATGAGAGTTTAATGAAATGGTAACAAATCGATTGGAAGTTCTGTCCGACAAAATATATGGAACGTTTTTGTAGTCTGACGTTCCAAATTTTTAACCTGTTCCACAATTAAAACTTCCCCTGTTTCAGTGTTCCCGTACATCAAAGTTTGTCTGACGAGACACCGTTAAGCTAATAACAAATTTTCAGCTTGCTATTAATCAACTTTTTGTTGGTACGCGGGATCCAGGCCTAGAAATACAATGTCACAAATGATGGCGTAATCCCTTTTCTATAGGTATAAAAATTTTGTAAATATCATTCATTTCTTAAATCTACACAACATGATTATTAAAAACCGTATCTGTGAATATCGCATAACCCTCAAATAAAATGTGTCATCATACCGGGCTTGTTCATGCTTAAAAATAAAATATGTAGACAAGATATAAATATATGTAATAGGTAAGCAGTTTTTGCAACGACAATCCAATGACAATCAGTGTTGTTTATAATAATAGTAATTTCGAACGAGTTCTATTAGCTTTTCTACGTCCATCTCGAAAACAAAACCGGAACTGAGAATTGAGTCACGCGTCCCATGCTTGTCCCATGACACCAGAAAATTGTATTCCGATGACCAAGGTTGCCAGGTCAAAAAACTAAAAATCACCAGACAGTCGCTTAAAAAGTTGCCAGATTTTGCTAAAAATCACCAGATTGTTATGAGTATGCGCAGTAACGAAAAATGTGTTACTGCGCATGATTATAGGTTATTGCGCATGCGCATACGCGTAACAATTCGAGAACGGTAATGTGACGGGTTGGTTTATGGTTTATTACTTACTGAAACTCCCGATAATGTAGATTATTTACTATTTAAAACTAAACTTTTTATGTCATAAACTTGGCCTGGCACCACCTTGTTTCCACCAAACTTTTTGTTAAAACACCTAGTAATTTTTGCTCATGCTACCAAATTTGTAATATAAATAAAAACTGAAAAAATAGTTAGTAATACACCTACCCACTTTTGAGATTTTAAAGATGATCAAACCAACACAATACATGACAAAACTATAAAAACAGTAATCACTTACAACTCTACAGCCGACACAAGAAAGATACAACTGATAAATTGAAAATTGATATGTTGATATTAACTGAAAGGTTTGTTTATAAAACCAAGACATAAATTATTGGAAGTGCATGAAACGTGCAAGAATAGCGTAAACTTCGGGAAATCCCCGGTTGAACACCACAGAGGCGGATCATTTTATATTACAAATTAGACTTTTTGTATGATATGAATATTAGGCAATTCTTAATAACGAATTCGCCCCGAGCGTTAACAAAGTGTCAAAGCAAAATCGACCGACCTGCTCATGGTGGCGGATTTTTGAAATTTTATAAGGACGCTTTGTGTATGTTTAAATGAGACATTTAAAAAAAATGCTGTGTCACGCTAGTGATATTATGTATTAATATAAACAGAAAATAAAAACGCACTTAATCTGATATAAATTCTTCACTTTCCAATATTAATTATCAGTTCGATTTTGTATACATAACCTCACTATCGCAGTTTATGTCAATAAATCTTTATTAACGCAAAAGAAAATATTTTTGTTGCACTATAAATTACAGTATAAATTAATAACTAATGAATTCTAACAATTTTTTTCGGTTATTATCACTACAAAATAAAATATTCAAGTTTAACAAAATAATCCCATAAGACTCAATGTTAAAACGTCCTTACAAAATCTGACAGCGTGTCACGTGACTGTAAGTAGAGGGGAGACGCACGGAGCCAATAACAAACTCATATATAGTATAATCGTATTTTTTAAATTTTAAAATAAATTTATATGTAGATAAGGTCAAAAAATCACCAGATATTAAGCTTTTTAAAAAAGTTTTCACCATATCACCAAATGGGTTAAGAAATCACCAAATCTGGTGAATTTTCACCAGACCTGGCAACCTTGCCGATGACAAACGTTCGCAGGCTAGACCTGGCACTGTATTCACTGATATTAGGATGCGCAGAACTCTCTACGCAACTCGCCGGTGCCAGGTTGTGTTCGCTTAGGATCAATTTGCGCCGGGATTCGAATACCGGCGAAAGGTCTGGAGTTCTGTGCAGCGTTCGAGAGGTTTCGTTAGGAATTAGGTCAGGCGTGGAGTTGAGTGTCTAATTGAAGACAGTAGGGACCAGTGTGTAACATTTGTAACCAGTGTAATATTTCAATCAACGATATAATATAACAGCGGAACTTTATTTTTAAGCCAATTAGCATCTAGTCGTGGCGCGTTTATATTGTAACTATTTGCTAGGGTTGAAATTTATAAATAAATTATTGGAATTATTATATGAATACATAATTTTGTAACGCATAGATCATTAGTATTTTCTATTAAATTAAATATTTGTTAAGTTTTACTGTATTTTTGTAAGTTAGTGTTATTAAACAATATAAATTCAGCGTTTTTATTTATGTAAGTTAGTAAAAATAATAGTAAAGTCAATCCTATAACAATAAGTGTCAAAATATAAATCAATAAAAATAAATCTGAAAAGTCACTCTCGCGTAACGATAATATTTCTTATTTTTATTTCAATTGTTCAGCAGAATATCGAAGCGTTAGTATGTATTTGATACATCCGACGAGTGTGATAGTAGACGAAGCAACGAAGCGTTAAACCTAGGAATTTTGTGCAGTGAGATGAATCGTCATGCAACTTTTTGCATTCGATTAGAGAGAGTGTCAGGCAACTTTGTGAACTAAATTCATCTAGGGCAAAAATTTTTGTGCATAAGAAAATGCATTTTAAAAGTGCATCTCGAAGAGGTGAAAATGAAAAATTTAGAACTTGGGCAATATTGATGGAAATGAGTTGAAATTTTATAATTGGGGGTTTTGGGGATCACTAAGCACGAATTTTATATCGGCGATGGTCTCCAAGGTACCTGGTGCTCACGGTGGAACTCGTCGCCTAGAGTTTTACGTTATAATCATTAAAAATCAGTCAATATCCATTACTCGGGGGGTTTTTGGGGTCGCCGGCCACGAATTTTGTGTTGGCGATGGTCTCCAAGATACCTGGTGTCCAGGGTGGAACTCGTCGCCTGGAGTTTTATGTTATAATCATTCAAAATCAGTCAATAACCATTACTCTGCTGAGGGTTTTGGGGGTCGCTGAACAAGAGTTTCATGTGGTCGATGGTCTCCAAGATACCTGGTGCCCAGGGTGGAGCTCGTCGTCTGGAGTATTATGTTATAATTATTACAAATCATTTAAAATCATTACGTGGGAGGTTTTGGGGGTCGCTGAGCACGAATTTCATGACAGCGATGATCTCCTTTATACCTGGTGCCCAGGGTGGAACTCGTCGCCTAGAATTTTATGTTACAATCATTCAAAATCAGTCAATAACCATTAATCTGCGGATTTTGGGGGTCGTTGAACTCTAAATTCATGTGTTAGATTGTCTCCAAGTTATCTGGTGCCCAAAGTGGAATTCGTCGTCTGGAGTTTTATGTTATAATTATTACAAATCATTTAAAATCATTACTCGGGGAGTTTTGGGGGTCGCTGAACATGAATTTCATGACGGTGATGGTCTCCAAGGTACCTGGTGTCCAGGGTGGAACTCGTCGCCTGGAATTTTATGGTATAATCAAACAAAATCAGTCAATAACCATTACTATGAAGGTTTTTGGGGGTCGCTGGGCACCAATTTCATGTTGGCGATGGTCTTCAAGGTAGGTATACAATAGTCTAAAAAATACGTGTTAAATTAAATGTTAGTGCACGTATTCATAATCAATTTATTTGTATAATATAATGAAAAAATTAATAAAAAAGTAAAATAAAATAAAAAAATATATTTACTTGAATTTAAACAAATTTTTCTCTTCCTCAATTTCGAAAACCAAAATTATAAAACAGCGCAGCTATATAATGAATGATAATGAAAATTCCTTTAATACCAATCTTAAACGGCTTGATATTATAATATTATTTATTCTGTAATTAACAAAACTAATAAGTATTTTTTTTTTTTTTTTTTTTTTTAATTTTGGCTTAGACTTACCGTCATACTGCCAGACACATAAGGAATACAAGTTATCAAGTTATACAAAACAGGTTTAAAACAAAGATAACAACTAAAAGGTATTAAGTAACACTAAGCTTAACAGCTAAAACTACTAACTACCAAAGGTATTAATTAAAAATGTTTAAGGGAATTATAATGATAATTTGCTGTCTTTTAAAAAGTTAATTAAAGAGTTGTATACATCTACAGAACCAAGTGATAATAAATATAGTATATTCCAAGGAGTTGCTACTTTACATTTTAATAAATCATTTATTAATTTAGATGAGTAAATTGTATTTTTAGAACAACCAAAAAATATATGATCTAAATCACTTTCCTCTTCACAATGCTCACATTTATCATTATCCAAAACCTGTATTTTAAATAAATGCTTTGGATAACATGCGTGCCCGAATCGTACTCTAATAATAGAAGTTATGTACTTTCTAGAAGCTCTACAAGACTTGTACCAAGGAAATTTGGGAATATCGGGCTGAATTAACGAGTATCTATTTTGATTCACAAAAGAGTATTCCTTCCACTGGTAGCTCCACTCCCGATGCAGTGTTGACTTGAAAGAGATTATACTATCAGTCAGTGTTATTTTATGTAGAATACTGGTATCGGATGAAACGCTTTCTTTGGCTAATAAGTCGACATACTCATTATGTTCAAATCCTGCGTGTGCTTTAATCCAGATAAAATGTACATTGATTCCTTTGGTTAAAAGATTTTGTTTAATATGTTTAATTTTATAAATGTATGGGCAGTCTTGGATGTTTGGGGGTCCATATTTACCAAGAGATGTCAATACTGCTAAGGAGTCAGACAAAATTATAATATGGGCGAAATCAAATTCAGCTACATATAGTAAAGCTTCATATATTGCAATAGCCTCTGCTGTATAAATCGAAGTCTCCGGTTTCAGTTTGAATTTCTTTTCTATATGTCCCGATGGTATAAAAAAGGCGCATCCAGTTCCATCTGCAGATTTAGACGCATCTGTATATAGAGCTATTGACTCATTGTAACTATTCGTTATGGATAAAAGAATATTTTTATTTAAATATATGTTTTCACTATAATTTGGTACAATAATATCTGTAGGAGAAAAGAAAGAAGAGTACGCGTAGTTTTTGAATAAGTCGTTCGTTTTATCTATATTTTTTAAGAGTACTATATTTTGATTATAAGCTTCACACAGTAAGGGAGATTTCTTTTTTTGCCAATATTTATTGGTTAGATCATGACAACTTAAAGTCACTATTTTTTGGTATAGAAGAGGGTTAATTAAGTATACTTTCATTAAATATTTTTTGGACAAAAAACTTCGTCTTAGATTTAAAGGAGGTTCCAAGGCTTCCAAATATAAAGCTTGTACTGGAGTGGATCTCATAGCTCCTAGACATATTCGTAAGGCTGAATTCTGTAAAACGTTGATTTTGTTTAGTAGTGCATTACTTGCTGATCCATACAAAACACTGCCGTAATCGAAAATAGATCGTATGTAAGCTTTATAAAATAATAAACTTACTTCAACATCCGATCCCCACCAAGTTCTATTAATTGATTTAAGAAAGTTTATTCCCTTATTACACCTGTTCAACATGTCGTCAATATGTAACTTCCAGGTCAATTTTTGGTCGAGTATCATTCCAAGATATTTAATTTTATTTTTAAAAGAAAATTTATGCCCACCTAAGGTGATTGTGCTAATATTAGGAAAGTTATGTCTGGTAAATAAACAAACTTGTGATTTACTGCATGATAATTCAAAGCCATTTTCAATAAACCATTTTTTATGGAGACCATAGACACTATTCAAGTTTTCAATGGATTGCTGATATTTCTTGTGTTCTGTGTACAAACAGAAATCGTCAGCATATTGTACAACATTAAATGCAATATTGTTAATAGTGATGTTGTGTAGATCTGCTGTGTAAATGTTAAATAAAATAGGGCTCAAAACGGAGCCCTGAGGTAATCCTTTATTATTAAGTCTAGGGCCTAGAAGAGTATGATTATTTTTTAAATAAATTATTCTATTTTTATACAGGTTTACAATGTTAGAAGCAAACTGTGATGGAATATTAAAAAATGTAATCATTTTTTCTTGGAGAATTGAAAGAGAGACAGAGTCATAAGCACCTTCGATGTCTAAAAATAAAGCGGGCACATAACTGTTCCTGGAAAAACTGTTCTGAATGTCTACAACAAGAGTTGTTAAGGAATCTAAAGTTCCATAACCTTTTTTAAAACCATGTTGGTTAGCGGGTAAAGGATTTTGATCCCTTAGCCACCAATCCAACCTAATCTTAACCATCCGTTCGAGAGTCTTCAATATACATGATAATAATGATATCGGTCGGTAAGCTTCAGCTAATTTAGGGTCTTTCCCCGGTTTGGGAATAGGAACGACTATAATACGCTTAAAATCTATTATGCTGTTGCCTTCAATAATTATCTGGTCAAATATATTTAAAAGTAATTGTTTTGCGTTATCTGGTAAATGTTGTATCATAGGATATTTGATTGCATCGTATCCTGGTGAGGTACTAACGCGATTATCAAGGGCAAATTCTAATTCAGTTCTCGAAAAAGGTGTAAGGAGAAAATGATTCTGATCAGATGGAAGCGTTTTAGAATTAATAACATCTAACTGGTTATTTACGTAAGGTGGAGCTATTTTATCGAAAAAATCGTCTACCCATGAATTACTTAGAGGTAATGAAAAATTAACTTTTTTCCTATTCATTTTTCTTGCTTGATTCCAAATAAGACTAGATGGAGTTTGTTTATTTAATTTTGAACACCATGCAACCCAACTTTGTTTGGCCTTTAATTTCAGGAATTTTTTGACACGAGCATTTACTTCTTTGCATTTACAAAAATTTTCAGGAGAAGAATTGTTTTTATAGTTTATTAATGCCTTCTTTCTTTCTGCAACGGATTGATCACATTCCGAATCCCACCACGGAGGGGGAGTCCGTTTGCATTTAAATGGTTTATATTCAGAAATAGATTGTTTAGAAGCTTCATTAATACAGTCAATAAGGAAATTATATTTTTCTTGGGTATTTAAGGATGTATGAGGTTTTTCGTTTAATAAGGTATCAACAAGCTGAGAGTATAATGACCAATTTGCTTTTTTAATGTTCCACTTAGTACTGGGATAAATGGTATTAGCATTAGTTCCCAAGACATCGATCACAACCTTTATAACGAAATGATTTGATCCCAAGGTATCAAGATCTACAGACCACGAAGTTTTATCAAAAAGGGATGGTGAGCAAAACGTGACATCAATCATGGAATCTGAGTTTCCTGGACTCGTTTGGCAAGTTGGTTGTCCATTATTCATTACTACATAATCTAAATTCTGAATTGTCTCCACAATTTGATGGCCTATATTATCATTTTTATATGAGCCCCACAAAGAATTATGTGCATTCATATCTCCTCCAATGATACAAGGGTGTTTTAGTTGAGAAAATAACTTATCCCAATCTTCGGTTTTGGTTTTAGTTTTTGGGCACCTATATACAGAGAGTAAACTTAAATAACTTTGTTTATAGTTGATTTTAATACCACAAGCAAGCAAGTCTTGAATATAATTTTTTTTAATTGTTATGCGCTCAAAAGGAATACCAGTTTTAATTAAAATAGCAACTCCAGAATAGCCGTCATCGCGATCTTCGCGTATCACATTATAACCTCTATAAATATATACAACATCCCGTTTAAACCAAGTTTCACTTATTAAAGCTATGTCAATATCTTCGGTTATTAAAAAGTTAATAAGGCTGTTTTTGTTAGCAACAGCTGATCGAGCATTCCATTGTATTATTTTGAGTTTAGATTTGTTCGTCATTAGATGAGTTATTTTTTAAAATATTATTTAGAACATTATTAATACCTTTGGCTAACAAATTCATGTCAAGTGATTTTGCCTCTTCTAAACAATTAATATTTTGAATAAAACTTGAGAAAAGAAGTACTAAGGAATCTACTAACTTATTTTTATCATTGTCTGTATTAGGAAAACTTTCCTTATTTAAGGGAGGTAAAGGTTGAGACGGTCCAAATCTGAAAGGGATGAGATATGGTGTAGGATCTTCGGAAGTTGGAGATGATACTTTTCTTTTTTTATTTGCACTATACTCAGTGCTTGATGTACTACAGCTTGGTTGGCTAAAACTTTTGGGTTTCTGTAGGTGAGGCCTCAATGGCTTGAAATAAGGAGATGTACTAACTTCAGAGGAGTTAGTTAATTTTGGAAATTCTTTGTCTGAATTTGACAATATTTCAAATCTGTTATTAGAAATAAGCCCAGAAAATGATGAGTCACTCAAATTTTTTGCTTCCAAATATGAGATTTTATGTTCAATCATGATATTTTTTATTTTTTTTTGATGTTCGAAAAAAGGACAGTTTTTAGAGATCGATATATGCTTATCAGTTTTACAGTGTATGCAATACTTTTTTGTTTCATCACATGTATGTATGTCATTTTTAATTTGTCCACATTGTATACAGTATTCCTGTGTACCTTTACACTGTCTAGAAATATGTCCATATTTGAGGCATTTATAACATTGCGTCACTTTACCCAACAATTTTTCCACTTGGAAAAATACATAATTTATCACAACATAGTTTGGCAAACAATTGCCTTCAAAAGTAATTATAACATTACGTCTAGGGACGTATTCTGTATTTCCATCCTTTTCTACTTTCCTGTGCATTCTTTTAATATCAATAATTGGTGAACTAGAGCTCATATATTTTTTCAAATAGTCAATATTATATTTGGTATCAACATCGCGTATCAGTCCTTTGATTTCCAAGAGGTGATTTGGAATGTACGCTTTTAAATTATCGTCCTTTAAGTGACTATTATTGACTAAATTGTTTGCATCCAAAATAGATTTGAGGATTACTTTAACACGGTTTCTTCCTATACTTTTAATTTGTTTAATATTATTAATCTTTAATTTTTGATGTAAAATATCTGCAACAACCATTGGATGCAAACGGGAAATATTCTGATCATTGGTCTTCTCAACATAAACACAACAATTTTGAAAGTCGTAACTATTACAATTAATATTAAAAAGTTTTACCTCCCTTGTAGCAGAAGAATTTGTGGTGATAGTTCCTGTATCCATGTCTTGATTATTATCACTAATAACTTCAGCAGTATTTAGTTCGCACACTGGCGTCTTTTTTATATTCTCCCCCATCTGGGGAGAATATTTTCACTTTTGTATCACTATTCTACAATATGTAAATGTTTTTACCCACGATGAAATTTAAATGTTTTAATTGTCACCAAAACTGCGAGCTGAATGTCAATATTTAGGTACGTTTAACCATGGCCAAATTTTAAACTGTTCACACAAAAGTTAAACACCGTGAAAAGAAGCCTAGGCTGTTTAACCCATAGGACTGAAACTTCTTATCAATGATAATTAAAAGCACTATAAAATTAATTTAAGTTAAACTACTAAAAAATTAATTTTTTCTGGAGCTATTTTAGATGCAACCCAACTAATAAGTATAAATATATGACTTTTTCAAAACACCAATATTAAAAACTTACTTTGCTTTAAATACGGTATCACTTTTTAGATGTTTTTTTATAATTAATTAAAAATTTTTAAAAGAACAGAACTACAAAAAAGTTTAGCTTGGAGGTATTCACATACATACTATGCTTGGTTTTTAAACCAGGAGCAGTAAAATAAAATGACAGATTCACACCCAAGAAAGTCAATAGAAAAATCACCGTATACATCTTCTTTTTTGGTTGATCATATCGGCCTTCGACGGTAATCCATCAACATTATATTATACTAATACGTCGCTAAAGAGTTCTAAAAATCACTGTTTTTATATAAAAGCAGACTAGAAATCTAAAAATTAAAGTAATACCGCAGAAAACACAAAAAATCGCTGATATAACTTAATTACCCTTGAAATGCCAATTATGTCAAAATTTCATAAATGTCATTAGTGTCAAAATTTAACGGCAACTGCTTTAAAAGCGACAAAATTTTAAAATAATTTTTAAATAGGTAATTTTTTTGGATATAATATAAAAGTGTTTTAAGAAAAATTATTAATGAAAAATATATTTAGCGACCCCCAAAACACCGAAGTAATGGATATTGACTGATTTTGAATGAATATAACATAAAACCGCAGGCGACGAGTTATACTCTAGGCACCAGGTACTTTGGAGACCATCGCCGACATGAAATCCGTACTCAGAGACCCCAAAAAACCCCCGAATAATGGTTATTGACTGGTTTTGAATGGTTACAACATAAAACTCCAGGCGACGAGTTTCACCCTGGGCACCAGGTAACTTAGAGACCATCGCCGACATGAAATTCGTACTAAGCGACCCCCAAAACCCCCAGATTAATGGTTTTTCGCTGACTCCAAAAATCCCCCGAATATTGGTTATTGACTGATTTTGAATGGTTATAACATAAAACGCTAGGCAACGAGTTCCAACCCTTGGCACCAGGTACCTTGGGCACCATCGCCGACATGAAATTCGTACTCAGGGAACCTCAAAACCACCAGGGTAATACTTTTTGACTAATTTTGACTATAAACTCCTGCCGACGAGTTCCACTTTAGGCACCAAGTATCTCGACCATCGCCGACATTAAATTCGTGGTCAGCGACCCCAAAAACCGCCGTGTATTGGATATTGACTGATTTTTAATAATTATAATATAAAACTCCAGGCGACGAGTTCCACACTGGGTACCAGGTGCCTTGGAGACCATCGCCGACATGAAATTCGTACTCAGCGACCCCCAAAACCCCCAGGGTAATAGTTTTTGGCTGATTTTGGATAATTATAACTAAAAACTCTAGGCGACGAGTTCCACCCTGGGCACCAGGTATCTTGGATGCCATCGCCAACATTAAATTCGTGGCCGGCGACCCCAAAACCCCCGACTAATGGATATTGACTGATTTTTAATGATTATAACATAAAACTCTAGGCAACGAGTTCCACTGTGGGCACCAGGTACCTTGGAGACCATCGCCGATATGAAATTCGTGCTCAGCGATCCCCAAAAACCCCCGAGTATAAAAATTCAACTCATTTCCATCAATATTTCCCAAGTTCTAAATTTTTCATTTTCACCTCTTCGAGATGCACTTTTAAAATGCATTTTCTTATGCACAAAAATTTTTGCCCTAGATGAATTTAGTTCACAAAGTTGCCTGACACTCTCTCTAATCGAATGCAAAAAGTTCCATGACGATTCATCTTACTGCACAAAATTCCTAGGTTTTGGGCTTTTTAGTGCTTCGTTGCTTCGTCTATAGCAAAATGTGACCACAGATAAGAGCAAGAGCAAGCAATTGATGAGTAAAATTTAAAACCCGTAATTGAAATAAACAAAAAAAAATGGCAGTGGCGTATCATGTTTAATTTTCTAGAAAATAACAATTCAGAATATTTAATGATATACAGGAGAATTTCTGTTTTATTTGCGATAACGGAAAAGCATTAGGTGTTACTTATAATTCTACGGTCAAAAATTATGAAACCAATCAGTTTCTAATCAGCATCCACCAAATTCTAAATTAAAATTAGATAATCGTGCTTCCTTAAAATCAAATTTAAATATTTTTCTAAGGCTATTTCTTTGTGGCATCGGATGCATCTTATTTACTATTTGACCTGGGAAATAAGCCACAATTTAAGTGATAGTGGAATACACCTGGGAAATAAGGCAAAAATATACCATGTTCGGGACACTTAAGCAGCCAGGTTGCAAATGGGTTTTTTTGGGTACTATATACCTAATATATTATAAATACAAAGATGCCCGTCACAGATTCGACGAGAAACTTAGTTATTAACAAATAAGGGTCAAAAATGGGAGTTTTTTCGTTTAAATCGCTACAGGTAAAAATAGGGTAATTAAATATCTTATTTATAATATTTTTCTTGTAGTAGATAAGCAAAGGTTTAAAATGGCAGTTGAATTATGTTGCGAATTATGTTGAATGGCAGTTGAAAAAAAGTTGAATTATCGTCCGATCATTTGTTGCTTCGGATATTGCAAAATAAAACTAAAATTTTGAGAATAAAAAATTTGTTATAATTTTTGAGAAAATGAATTTAAGACGTCCGTATTGCACGAAAAGTTGAGTCAAACAGTCCACACAATGGACAAAAAATTTTAAGACGATTCGTCGATTAGTTAAAATTTTATTCAATTTGTTGATCGCAAAGAGCTTTTTTTTCGCAATGTTATTGTTCAGAAAATAATAATGATATAGCAATTTTGTGAAAACAATATGAAATAAGAATAGTTATGGTTTCAAAGCATTTAAAAAAATCATTGAAAAGTCATTTTTGTCACTCAGAAAATATTTTACTAAAATAGAGTCATTTTTGACTTATAAACAATTTGAATAACTTTGTTAATATTGACTGTAGGCTAAAACTACAATGGGATTTGAAAAACTGGTATTTTTATACGAATTTTCAAAGAAAAAATTTTCGTCTAGGTTAATTACGGTCAAAGTTAGCCACTTTTTTTTATTTAATTGGCGGATACTTTGTTTATAACAATTAAGCAACCTAACTTGAGCTATTTTGAAAAAAGTTTGAGTAAACTTTGAACCTCAACAGAGTGGTTAATAAAGTTTTAAAAATGGCGTCCGAACGGAATTAATTAGTGGTCGGTGGAGGGGAATTAATAAAATCCGTACACTCAAAAAATGAAACAGATTCTGCAAAAATATGCTGCGATTAATATCACCGTAGCTTGTTGATAGATTTTGATAATAATTTTTTAATTTGTATGTACTCGTAGTTTTATAGAGCACGCTATGTACACACATCCCCACCTAACATTACAAAATGTTAGGGGGAACTCCCCTTATCACTCAGGGATATGAAAAATAGATTACGACCGATTCTAAGACCTACCGAATATACATATATACTTTACTTTACTTAATCAGTAGACCCATTTATACCTTTCGGTTTTGGGCCATTTATAATACAATTCATTAAATTACAATATTATTTTACAATCTTCTGAATTGTCCTAGCTCTTAACGAACTTTCTCCATTCCTTCCTATTGGATGCTATCTGTGTTGCTTCCTGCCAAGTCTTACCCTTACTCTGCAGTATCTGCGAAATGTCACTGTTCCATTCTTTAATGGGTCATCCTCTTCTATTCTTACCTATTGGTTTGGCGTCCCACACTCTTTTCACTTGTCTATTATTGTCCATCCGGGTTAGATGTCCGAACTATGCCAATTTTTTCTCCTTGATTGAGTCGAGTATCGGTTTGATTTTGAGTCTTTTTCTTATTTCTTCATTTCTGATTCTATCAGTTCTTTTTACTCCGATCGTTCTTCTGAGGTATTTCATCTCTGCTACCTGTATTCTGCTCTGATGTCTTTTGTTTAATATCCAATTTTCTGCTCCATATGTCACCGTAGGTCTATATATTGTTTTGTATATTGTCATCTTGGTCTTTGTTGATATTTCTTTGTTATTAAGGAATCCTCTATTTAGCGCTTGGAATAGTTTTCCTGTGTTTTCCATTCTGTTGTTAAGATCGTCCTCTATGTCTCCTTTGTTGTTGATTACTGTTCCTAAGTATTTGTATGAATTTGTCTGTATTATTTGATGTTGGTCTATCATTACTTCTATTTGATCTTCCGTCCCTTGTTTCCTTGATATTTTCATTATCTGAGTCTTCTCTTTGTTTACGTTTAAGTTGTATTTGCTTGCTTCTAGGTTCCATTTCTCTAAGTTGTATTTCAGTTTTTCTGCTGTTTCCGCAATTAATACTATGTCGTCTGCAAATATACACAGCTCAGCGTTTATCATTTGCATTCTGTTCCAACCGATGCAGTATTTCTTGAAAGTTTTCTTACATTCTTTCACTATCTCATCTATTACATTTATGAATAGCACTGGGCTGAGACTTCCCCCTTGTCTAACTCCTTGAGTTGTTTCAAATGGTTCTGACTGTATATTTAACATTCTTACTGTATTTGTTGTTTTCATGTATATGTTACAGTTCAAGTTGATTATCCAGTTGGAGTTGACTCCAACTAGTTGGAGTCAACTCTAACGGCTGGTTTCAGTAAAAGTTGATTATAAATATAAAATGAAGATTTATATTCAACATTTACTAGTAAAAGTAGACTCCAACTAGGAAAAGTATACTCTTCCCAATGCCATTTAGTAAAAGTTGATTCTGATTCACACAAACAGCCGATTCTAGAAATTAAATGTTACTGAATATGTTCAAATTAGTCTAGGCTGTATCGTCGCCCCCGTTAGGTAAATTACTCCGATTCGAATTTTTTGCACAAACTTACTCAAAAAGAGGTCCTTATAACAAATCTACTGGGTGCCAGGCAGTACCTTGATGGATAAATTGTTTAAACAATTTTTTTCAGACAAATTCACAAAAATAATTTTTTCACTTCGAACAATTTTTTTTAGATCATTTGGGTTATTTTGAGCAAAAATAGTTATTTTCCTAACAAGTGCAGAAAGTCATACTTTTCCGCACGCGACTGCAGAGACTTTCTGCAAGCGTTAGGAACAATATGTTTTCTACGAGTCTTTAAAAAATTAACACGCGTGCGGAAAAGTAACACGCATGCGGAAAAGTAAAACTTTCTAAACTAAAACGCGTTCGCGAAAGTAGACATTTTTGCACGCTCGTAGAAAAACCGTATTTTGTGATTTTTCTCTAAAATTGATTGTTGTTGAGTTATACGCGATTTAAAATTTGAAAAATGCGAAAATAGCCATTTTCAAGGCTTAATAACTCGGTTAAAATCCATTATTATGAAAGTCGGAAAGTGACCAAATCAAAGTTTATAGCCCTCTCTACAAGATCCAGCAGAAATTTTTGTCACTATTTTATTACTAAGCTTCATCTTTAATTATTAACAATGAGCGCTAAGTGCGTATTAGGCGGCCGTCAATGGTGGGTGCTAAACAGATGCACCATTCCAGCCGTCCAATGGTGAATTGCACTCATTGCGTTTTAATTAGCGCTCATTGTTGATAATTAAAAATAATATCTTATTAATGAAATAATGGGTCTATTGAATAAAAAGAAGTATTTGCTTTTACAAAAGTATTTACTTAACAGTAATTGAATAAAGTCATTTGTTTAATGCTTTATTTAATTTCTATTAAGTAAATACTTAAATACGAGGAAGTAAAAGCAAATACTTCTTTTTATTCAATAGACCCAATGACAAAAATTTCTTCAGGATCTTATAGAGGTAGCTTTAATCTTTGATTTTTTTTAGTTTCTGACTTTCATAATATATAATATCGTATGGCATTTTTGCCTTTCGGGCAGTTCCGGCGCCAATTACATCTTTAACCCTGTTTCAAGTAACTAGTGTCGATGTACACTAGCCCAGGGGGACCGACGGCTTAACGTGCTCTCCGAGGCACGGTGAGACGGCTCGTGTCATTATTGGAAATGAAAATGGTTTGTCTTTAGCAGGACTCGAACCCACGTGCACTGGCGTATGATGAGGCCAGCGATTATGCCGTTACTCCACGGCTGCTCGCTCGACTTTCACAATAATTATCTTTAACCGAGTTATTAAACCTTGAAAATGGTTATTTTGGCGTTTTTCAAATTTTAAGTCGCTAATAACTCGACAACAGTCAATTTTAGTGAAAAAAAGGCCCAAAGGATCTAAAAAAAAATTTGTACGAAGTGAAAAAATTTATTTTTGCGAATTTGTTTAAAATCATTGTTTATCGCCAAACGTCACTAAAATCATTCATTATTGTACTCATTTGCCCTCATTTTCGGCAGTATTGTACTCATTTGCCCTCACTTTGTTGTATTGAAAGAAGAATGTTACTTTACCTGCCGCGATAATTAATCAAATTAACCGAGATTGAATGTAAGTGGTCAATGGCAGCAATCGATTATTTATTTGAGTGAAATTAAAATTTATTTACTTTAATTATTAAAAATATTGTACAAAATTTATCTTATTATTAATAAAATTTATGCCAAAAAGTAAAATTCTGTAGTGTTTCGCAATTATATTCATACAAAATAAATCAAAACTTTACAGATTTAGTAATTAGGTAGGTATACAATATTGATAACTATCGATTAAACATCAAAACCGGCCATCATGCAAAAGTTATCTGTCATTACTGTCATTACTGTCATTCGAATGTTTTATTTCGTCTAAAATTAAAAAAAAATTCTCAAAGTTGTAAGTAAGTGTTAATGTTTTTTATGATTGACGATACAATTTTGTACGCACCACCTCAATACTCTTTATCGAACGCGTCTGTTCCTCTGCTCGTAATATCACACTCGTTCGATAAAGAGTCACTTTACTGACTGACTTTACTGAAATTGGTTAAACAATTTTTCGACCGCGGTACCGCGTGACACCCTATGTATTTGTTATAAGGATTGTTATACGGATGTATTTCTTTAAGTAAGTTTGTGCAAAAAATCGAATCAGAATAATTTACCTAACGGGGGCGACGTTACAGACTATACTAATAAGTAGTTGAAACGGCCAAAACAAAGAAACGCACACTCATCAAAAATGCACTTGAGATTCTCGTATAATCAACATTTACTGAATCGATCCAGGAAGAGTCAACTCCAACTAGTAAAAGTTGATTTAAATTTTTAAAATCAAGAAAAAGAAAATAATCGTTTTCGTTTTGATTCAATTCGAGTCTCTTGCCATCCTCTGACACAGTGTTTCTGGGTCTCTACCCTTTATCGAAGAGGCTATTGCAAGTAGACTGAATTGAATCAACTCGAGACGAAGAAGAACTGCATCTATTAAAATATCTGCAGTATATTGTGGTTAGACTGTCCTCTAACGGGGAATGACAAAATATTGGTCGAAATTTATTTTACTTATTTTAAAATCAACTTTTACTGCTCGTTTCAGTTGGAGTTTACTCCAACTAGTTGGAGTCAACTCTAACTGAGAATCAACTTGAACTGTAACATATATACTCTTTGTTGCTTCTATCAGTTCTTCACTTACTTCCTTCTTCTTTAGGTTTTCCCATATATCTTTTCTTTTGACTGAGTCGAAGGCTTTTTCCATGTCTATAAAGCTCAGATATATTTCTCTATTTTTCTTTAATGCTTTTTCTATTACTTGTTGCATGGTGAATATATGGTCTTGTGTGTTGTGTCCTTTCCTTAATTCACTTTGTACGTCCTCTAATTTATGTTCTATTTCTTTTCTGATTTTCCTTTCTATTATTGTTTCGTATACTTTTGCTGCTAAACATAGTAGTGATATACCTCTATAGTTCTTACAGTCTCTTGTGTTACCTTTCTTGTATATAGGTATAATTACTGCATTTGTCCATTCTCTGGGTATTACTTTTCTCTTCCATATTAGGTTATATATGTATAACAATTTTTCTTTTGCTTTTACTCCTATATATTTCATCATTTCTGGTGCTACTTCATCGCTTCCTGGTGCTTTTCTAATCTTTATCTTTCTTATTGCTTCTTCTAGTTCTTCTTTTTCTATAGTTTCTGGATTTTCCGTGTTTCTCATAGATACTCTCTTGATGTGATTTCCATTCAGTATCAGTTGGAAATGTTCCCTCCATCTTTCCTTTATTGTTTTATCGTCATTTATTATTGTTTCTTCCTTGTGGAATTCTCCTGATAAGAAGACAGTAAATCAGATAGACCATATTTTAATAGAGAAGAAGCATGCAAACAATGTAATAAATGTAAAGAGCATGAGAGGAGTGGACTGTAACTGTGACCACTACTTGGTGAGAGCAGAATACAAAATCTAGCATAACATAAAGCGAAACAATAAAACAACAGAAAAAATTGGAAAACAATTCAACATAGGACTACTAAAAAATAACAACACACAGAAGAAGTATGAACAGGGAATAACCAACAGACTAACCAGGGAACAAGAAACGTCAAGCCCAGACAAACAATGGCAAAATATCAAAGAAGCAATCTTGAACACAAGTAAAGCAATCCTAGCGAAAACCAAAAGAAAACACAAAACAAAAGATTGGTATGATGAAGAATGTCAAGAAGTAGCAGAAGCAATAAGAAAAGTAAGACTCAAAAATCTCACAAATGACGAAGAAAGCACTAGAGAAGAATACAGATAATTGAGAAAAATCATGAAAAGAAAATGTAGAAGCAAAAAGAGAAAATACAACGAGAACAAACTGAAAAAAATAGAAGAAAAATTTCAAAAAAAAAGAAATAAGATCATTCTACCAGGAAGCAAAAAAAATGGAAAGTGGATATAAAAAAAACCACCCATATATGAGAGATGATAAAGGGATGTTGCTAACTGAGCCGGAAAAAATAATGGAAAACTGGCAAAACTATTTCACAGAACTGCTAAATAAGAGCGATTTACAAAAGGAAACAAACCATGAAATTGAAGATGATCAGATAGCAATAGAAATACCCACAGAACAAGAAATAAAGAACGAAATAAAGAGCTTGAAAAATAACAAAAGCCCAGGAATAACAGAAATATCGGCCGAAATAATAAAATCAGGAGGGAAAAGACTACAGAAAGAGATATATGACCTGATAAAAAGAATATGGGAAGTAGAAAAAATGCCAGAAGAGTGGACCATAGCAAGAATATGTCCTATACAGAAAAAAGGTGACAGAATACTATGCGAAAACTACAGAGGCATCGCACTATTAGAAATAGTTTACAAAATCTTGGCACAAAGTATAAGAAAAAGGCTAAGTCATTATTCGGAAAAAATACTGGGGGAATACCAGGCAGGTTTTAGAAACAACAGATCAACGACTGACCAAATATTTGCCTTAAAAGAAATACAGACTACCTGTTACGAACATAAAACAGTACTATATGCTTTGTTCATAGACTTTAAGCAGGCTTACTACACAGTAAATAGACAGCAGATGTACGAACTGATGAAAGAATTGGGGATACCAAGTAAAATTGTCAGGATGATAAAGATGACGATGGAAAACACAACAAACGAAATAGCTTGGAAAGGGTATACATCCAAAAAGTTTGAAACCAAGGAAGGATTACGACAAGGAGACCCACTATCAACAATGGCATTCAATCTAACATTGGAAGGAATAATCAGGAAAAGCAGAATAAACATGCAAGAAACGATATTTAAAAACGGCCACCAATGCATAGAATTTTCAGATGATCTGACGCTATTAGCAACAAGCAAAAAAGAACTACAAAAGTTAATGAAAAACATAATAACGGACGCCAAAAAATTCGGACTTAAAATAAATGAAGAAAAGACAAAGTATATGATAATGGGAGAGATCCAAAAAGAAAAAGAGAATAACATCATAGTACAAATAGATGGAGAAAAAACATACTCGTTCAAAAGAGCCAAAGAAATTATTTACCTGGGAGCCAAAATAGATCATGAAGAAGGGGAGATAAAGGAAGGAATAGCTAAAGGAAATAAAAAATATTCGCATTACGCACATTATTGAAATCCAAATACGTATCAAGAAAAACAAAAATAAGAATTTATAAGACTGTTATCAGACCTACAGTAACATACGCAAGCGAAACATGGGTGCTTAAAAAGTCAGAAACAGACCTTTTAGAAAGATGGGAGAGAAAAATGCAAAGAGCAATATATGGAGGTGTGAAAATACAAGGTCAGTGGAGAAGAAGAACCAATAAAGAATTGGAAGAACTATATCAAGAGCCAACGATTACGACGACGATCAAAGCACAGAGAATACGATACTTGGGGCACATAGAGAGAATGGGAAGTAAACGAATGCCAAAAATGGTACTCTCACGAAGACCAATAAAAAAGAGGAGGAAAGGCAGGCCAAGGAAAAGATGGAAGGACAGTGTATATGAAGACTTGAAGAAAAGTAACATTGAGAGATGGAAAAAACTAGCATTGGACAGAAGGAGATATAGAGAGGTGGTGAAGGAGTGTATAAAAAGACTGAAGTGTATTTAAGTAAAATTTATAAGTTTTATAAGTTATGTAAGTTATATTATCTTAAGTTATTTATTATATTATTTATGTAATCAGAAATGTAAACATTTTAGCCCTAGGCCTACAAGGCCTGTTGCGCTTAATAAATAAATAAATCAGCCGGAAATGTTCCCTCCATCTTTCCATTATTGTTTTATCGTCATTTATTATTGTTCCTTCCTTGTTCATTATTTGTTTCAGTTTCGTTTCTTTGTTGCTTCTTAGGTTTTTCAGTGTTCTATAAAATAATTCTACGTTTTCTGTGCTGTTTTCTTCCATTTTTCTCCGAATTTTTCTCAACTTTTCTTTTTCTCTTTCTTAACTATCTCTTTAACTTTTTTTCTTTGTCTCTTATAATTTTCATATTTTTGTTGTGTTTTGTGTTGTATATATTCTTTCCATAATTTCTTCTTTTCTTTTATTTCTCTTTTCACTTCATCGTTCCACCAAGACGTTCGTTTCCCTCTGTTGTTATTTCTTGTAGTTCCACATATTGATTTAGCTGTTTTTATCATCGCATTTTTAAAATTTTCCCATTCTTCTTCAATTGTTTCTGTTATTTCATGTTCATTGTCCATCTCTTCCTCTAGCCCTTCTGTGTATCTTATTTTCGTTGTTTCTTCCCTTAGTTTATAAATTTTTATTATTTCTTTGTGTTTTATGTTTATGTTCTCATTTCTTTTTATTTCTTTTCTTTTGCTTTTGACTGTGGTTTCTAGTAGATAGTGGTCACTACCAATTTCATAACTCCTTTTCACCCTTACGTCTCTTATCCAGTTCTTCTCTGTTTTTTGCACTATAGTATAAGTCCATAATTGATTGTTCGTCTCTTGATTTGAATTCTCTTGTGATCTTGTGATCGTTTTATGTTGGAAGTGTGTGTTCATAATCACCAGGTTATTGTCTAGACAGAATTCAAGTAGTAATTTTCCATCCCATAAGGTCCGATGACATTGTTCCATTATTCTGCTTCTTTCCCCACTCTACTGTTCATGTCTACTGTGATCACAATTTTCTCTGGACAATCATTTATCACTTCTTGTAATTTGTCCCAGAACTCATTCTTTTCGTTTTTTTTTGCGTCTTCATCTGGTCCATAGCATATGATTAGGTTTGTGTTGGTTTCCTCTGTATCCATATATATGTCTACTCTTAGTATACGTTCGTTGTAATATATCCAATTTTTTACTTTGTTGATACTATCCAATAAACATAATGTATAATTTCATAAAATGTATAATTTCATAAAAATCGGTCAAGCGGTCTCGGAGGAGTATGGAAACGAACACTGTGACAGGAGAATTTTATAGATGTAAATATATAGATGGCTATTAACAAATAGGGGTTGGTGATAAAATAGTGAAAATTAAGGGTTGTATGTATTTTTTAACTCTACATGATATAAAATTAAGGTAGATAATTTTGTCCAAAAAATAAAAAAATGTCAGGGGGGCAGCCCCCTTATAACTAATGGGTATAAAAAACAGATTAAAACCTCTTCTCCGGCCTATAGGATATACGTGTAAAATTTCATAAACATCGGCCAAGTCGTTTCGGAGTAGTATGGTAACTAACAGTGTTACAGGAGAATTTGATGTATATAGAAGTAACTGCGAATTAAATAATAAAAGTGGCTAACTTTGAGCCTAATTAACCTATTTTCTGAAAATTCGTTTAAAAATACCAGCTTTTGAAATACCAAAGTAGATTTACTCTATAGTCAATATTAACAAAGCTATTCAAATTGATTATAAGCCAATAATGACTCGATTTTACTAAACTTTTTTCGGGGTGATAAAAACGACTTTTTAATGATTATTTTCAACACTTTGAAAACATAACTATTTTTCTTGCATGTGGTGTCACAGAATCACTATGTCATTATTATTTTCTGAACAATAACACTCCAAAAAAAAAGCTCTTTGCGATAAACAAATTGAATAAAATTTAAGATATAATTTTAATTTTTTGTGCATTATATGGAATGTTTGACTCAACTTTTTGTGCAATACGAAAGTGTTAAGGCCATTTTCGCAAAAGTTAAAGCAAATTTTTTATTTTTTAAATTTTAGTCTTATATTGCAATTTCCGAAGCAAAAAATGATCGGACCAAAATTAGAAAAGTGCCAGTTTAAACCTTGGCTGATCTACTAAAACGCAAATACTCTAAATAATTTATATAATTACCCTATTTTTAACCGTAGCGATTTAAACGAAAAAAACTGCCATTTTTGACCCTTATTTGTTAATAACTCTATTTCTCGTCCAAACTGTGACGGGCATTTTTGTATTTATAATGTATTAGGTATATAGTACCCAAAAAACCCATTTGAAACCTGACTGCTCAAGTGCCCCGACAAAAACCTTATTTCTCTGCACTAGAAGTCGAAAATTCAATAAAGGACACCGCACACATATTATGGAAAATATAATGTCTCTCAAATGAAATAAAATTTACTAGTCCATTCTTTCACGGTTTTTGCTCTAAATTTTAAAGAACCGCTTGGATTGACATGAAATTTGGCATACGTATAGCTTACATGTCAAAGAAAAAAATTGATATTGTGCCGATGTGTGCTTTTGCCCTGGGGGTGACTTTCACCCCCTCTTGGGGGTGAAAAAAATTTATGTCCAAAATAAGTCCGGAAATGGGTAAACTGACTAATTTTAAGTAACTTTTGTTCTATAGAGCTTTTTCGCCAAGTCAACACTTTTCGAGTTATTTGCGAGTGAATATGTTCATTTTTCAACAAAATAACCACATTTTTAGACGGTTTTTCGCAAATAACTCAAAAAGTAAGTATTTTGTCGAAAAAAAAAAACGTTCTTAGCAAAAATATAGCCTATAAAAAAGTAAAAAAAATAGTGTACGCGTTAGGTCTCTGGATCTCGTAGAACCAGAGTTATAGCCAATGAAAAATAGATTCATATTCACCAAATTTCAAATAGAATATTTCTACGTAAAATATCCAAAAAAAATTAAGCACTTTTTTGGAAAAACCCATTATAAATTTTTTAAAGTGTTTAAAGAAATCTTTATTTCTGTTTTTACAAAAAGTTTCTTAGCTTTAAATTTAAGCAAGTTACGCTCAAAATAAAGTTGGTCCCTTTTGTTTTTGCAGAAAAAAAAATCGGGAAGACCACCCCCTAATTAGCAACTTAAATGAAATTAATCGTTACCGCTCTACAAATTATTTTACTTATGTTGTGTTTATATGATCTGTAAGTTTCATCGATTTAAAGTGCTTATTTTTGCAAAAAATTGGTTTCAAAGTAAAATTTTTAAAAATTTAAATTTTGAAAAATATGCTTCTTTTCAAAATAACTTAAAAATTGTTAGAGATACCAAAAATCTCGAAAAACAAAACAAGTCAGATTTGCTTTTCTGAATATCATGTATTTTTTTGTTTTTCTGTTAGACAAAAATTGATTGAGATTTGGTGTTTCTAAATTTGCATACATTCGTGATCAGTGATTCGTTCAACCCCTTTTAACTACAGCCCTTTCAATAATAAGGACTTTGAACCGATGAAACTTACAGATCATATAAACAATATATACACGAGTCAAGAAACTTGTGACGTCGTAACGATTAAGTAGATTTAAGATACTAATTAGGGGGTGATTTTCTCGATTTTTTTACCAAAACCAAAAGGGACTAACTTTATTTTGAGCGTAACTTATTTAATTTTGATGCTAGAATTTTTTTTATAAAACAAAAATGAAGCTTTGTTTAAACACTTTAAAAAATATGTAATAAGTTTTCCCCGAAATGTGCTTCATTTTTAGTTATTTCACGTTAAAATATTCCATTTGGAATTTGACGAATATGAACCTATTTTTCATTAGCTATAACTCTGCTTCTACTACGTGTAGAGACGTGATATATATGTTACAGTTCAAGTTGATTCTCAGTTAGAGTCGACTCCAACTAGTTGGAGTCAACTCCAACTGAAACGAGCAGTAAAAGTTGATTTTAAAAATTTAAATCAACTTGTACTAGTTGGAGTTGACTCTTCCTGGATCGATTCAGTAAATGTTGATTATACGAGAATCTCAAGTGCATTTTTGATGAGTGTGCGTTTCTTTGTCTTGACCGTTTTAACTACTTATTAGTAGAGTCTGTAAGGTCGTACCCGTTAGGTTAATTATTCTGATTCGATTTTTTGCACAAACTTACTCAAAGAAATACATCCTTATAACAAATACACAGGGTGTCACGCGGTACCGCGGTCGAAAAATTGTTTAACCAATTTTTGTTACATTCAAAAAAATAATTTTATCTACTTTATCTCATATTATTTAAGTAAAGGTTTTATTGTGTGAAAATTGTAAATATAGATAGCAGTACATGAAGGGCTTAAAGTGTGTCTGAAGTAACAATGTATTTTAAATGGCTTTTAATTTTTCGCACTGTTTTTTAGCACACTTTCATATAATTAAATATCCTTAACTTTCGCCTTCGGGAGGAAATCAGACTCGCCCTTGCAACGGCAACTGAAATGCTCACAAAACAGCGACCACGGAAGCAAAGATGGATGACAGAGGAAATATTGGATTTAATGGATAAAAGAAGAAAATTCAAAAAGCACAAAGCAATGTACAAAGCATTAAATAGAACCATTAAACAAAAAATAAAAATTGCAAAAGAAAAATGGATAACAGAACAATAATGTGAAGAAATCGAAAACTTATATAAAAAAACATGATGACTTCCATCTGTATAAGAAACTCAGGAATTCACAAGCACGACATATTCACAAGGACTAAATAATCTAATCAACGCAGAAGGCAAACTGATTTCAAGCCCAGAAGAACAAATAAACATGTGGGAAGACTAACGACGAAGCTCTTCCAATACTGAAGTTCGAACTGGAATATGCTCTACGTCAACTAAAAAACAACAAATCTGTAGGAAAAGATGAAAAACCAGCTGAGCTATTGAAGTTAATCAACGAGAAAACTTAGACCTTTTTCTTGGACTATTTAATAAAGTTTACAATACAGGGACTATCCCTAAAATATGGCTTGAATCCGTCTTCATACCACTACCTAAAAAGAAGAATGCCAAATTATGCCAGGACTTCCGCCTTATAGGTCTATTAAATAACATTCTAAAGCTTTTCTTGCGTATCATACAGAATAGAATATACAGTAGAGTCTCGGTTATCCGCCCTTCATTTATCCGCCGTTCCGTTTTATCCGCCGCTCCATTTAAGTAATAATTTTTTTTTCAAATTTTTATAACTTTGAAAATATTAAAGAACGAGTAAAAATTTTTTAAGATGAGATAAAATAAGCCGAGCATTCCGAGCAACAAGAAGAAAGAGCTGTCGATATTATGATGCTACAATATGGCGAGTATTGGCAGCAACAAAACGAGATAAATCAGCAAGGCAGATGAAAATCGCTAGTTTTTTTCGTTCATCCTAAATCATTCTATCTACAATGTCCAATGTCAGTCAAAATTAAACTGATTCTCTTCTTCTTCTTCTTGTGCCACTCCTATCGGAGACTGGAAATCATCAAGGGCTCAACTTGTGTTTCATTTAACGCTCCCTATTATCCGCCATTTTTGCTTATTCGCCCTTCCGTCGGCCTGTTTGTGGCGGATAACCGAGATTCTACTGTATTATAAAAAATGTGATGAGGTCACCGGTCAAGAACAATTTGGCTTCAGGAAAGGTATGGGTACACGAGAAGCAATATTCTGTCTTCAAACTCTGGCACAAAGATAAGCAAGCAGACCTTTTTATCTGTTTCATAGATTTTGAAAAAGCGTTCGATAGGGTGACGCACAAGACCTTGATAGAAAGATTGAACAACATCGGAGTCGACAAAAGAGATTCTAAAATTATAGAGGCTATTTATTGGAATCAGGCAGCAATCGTAAAGACCAATGGTAATACGTCAAGGCCAATTGAAATACAACGAGGTGTTAGACAGGGTTGTGTGCTATCACCCATACTTTTAACGTCTACTCTTAGGTAATATTTGAGAACTCTTTATCGCACTCTTCAGAAAGAATCAGGATCAACGGTCAGAGAGTAAATAACATCCGCTATGCAGATGACACAGTATTAATGACTGATTCGGACCATAGTCTGCAGATACTGTTGGATAGGGATACTGAGAGTTGTGAAAAAATGGGGATGAAGATCAATACTGCGAAAACCAAAGTTATAAAAATATCAAGGAACAAAAATTTACCTCTTCCAATAAATATGTGAAACACCAACAGCTTGAATACGTAAGCCAGTACAAATATCTTGATTGCTGGTTCAACAATCAACTTGATTATAAACAAGAAGTCAAGAGCGAAAATATAGGTAGCCCGACAGGGGTTTATCAAAATGAAAAGCTTATTTTGTAACAGTAGCATTAATATCAACCTTAGATGTCGTTTTCTGCATTACTATGTGTGGTGAATACTTTTGTATGGAACGGAGGCCTGGACACAACACAATACTGATGAACAAGTTGGACGCCTTTGAACTCTGGCTTTATAGAAGTGATTTGAAAATACCTTGGACAACCCACACCATCAACGAATATGTTCTGAGGAGAATAGGTACAGGTAGGGAACTGCTAAAAATCATTAAAGTAAGAAAAGTTAGCTACCTGGGACACATAATGAGAAAAGAAAAGTACCGCCTCACGCAACTGATCATCCAGGGTAAAATTGAAGGAAAACGGGGTCCCGGTAGGCGCCAGATTTCATGGCTTAGAAATATCAGAGACTGGACCGGCCTTGATTCAACATCTTTGTTTAGAGCCGCATTGTGGTGCAGTGTAGTCGCTAACCTCCACTAAAGGAGAAAGCACCACAAGAAGAAGAACTTTCGCCTTGTCATGGTGATGACATGTGAGCAATAAATTACAAAAAAAGTGTTTTTGTGGTTTGACAGAAGTTTGAATTTTTAAATGTCAAAATGGTGCAATGGTGCATCTCACTCGCACTCACATTGGTAGCTGCGTCAATATGCTCCTAGCGCTCATTGTTAATAATTAAAAATAACCCCTTAGTTTAGTAATAAAATAAAAACAAAAATTTCTTCAGTATCTTGTAGGGGGGTCGTTAAAATTTTATTTGGTGACTTTCGGTCTTTCTCGTGACTTTCGGTGACTTTCTCGTCACTTTCGGTGACTAATATAATTTTTAACTGAGTTATTAAGCCTTGAAAATGGTCATTTTCGTATTTTGAAATAAATATAACAATAAACAAGTATGAACAATAAATTTTACAGAAAAATCACAAAAGACCTCTTTTGACCTTGCTCCGAATGACCCAAATGATGTAAAGAAAATTGTCCTAAATGAATTTTTTTTGTGAGTTTGTTTAAAAAAGTTGTTTAAACAATTTTTCGACCACAGTACCATCTGACACCCTGTGGATTCGTTATAAGGACCTCTTTTTGAGTAAGTTTGTGAAAAAAAAATCGAACTGGAATAATTTACCTGTCGGAGGCGAGGATACAGCCTAGAATATAAATATCACAATTTGAACATAATTATTTCCAGTAACATTTAATTTCTAGAATGATGACGCCATCTACGCTTTTTTAAATGAGAATAGGGGTCATGTGATAGCTCATTTGAAAGGTAATTCAATTTTCTATTCAGTAATATAAACATTAATATTATTATTTATACAGGGTGTCCAAAAAATATTTTTTTTGAATTAAATTTTTTGACAAAAAGAAGAATGTGTGTAATTTATTTAACTCATAATACATTTTACTCCTATCAGAAAACAGGAAATAATGTGTATTTGACAAATAAAAATATTGTTTTTTGCTTAAATTCAGTATTAAAGCAGCCACCCACCTTCCTCTTGCAACCTTTGCCACTTCATAACAGCCAGATCAGTACCGTTGATTCTGTAAAATTTCTTGGTATTTTTTTAGACAGCAACCTCAAATGGTCCCTTCATATCGATTCGTTAAGTAAGAAACTCGCCTCAGCTTGCTATGCAATACGATCTGTCTCAAGGGAACTCAATTTAGCATCTTCTAAAATAACATATTTTTCGTTGTTCGAGTCTCATCTTCGATATGGTCTTCCTTTTTGGGGTTCTAGTACAGCTGCTCAATTTGATGTCATTTTTAGATTGCAAAAAAGAGCAATAAGATATTTGTTAGGCCTCAGAAGATCTACACATTGCAGAAGTTACTTCAGAGATCACGAAATTTTAACACTTCCATCTTTATATATTCTAGAAACGGTTTGTTTAATTCGTAAACACCTTCATGTCTTTCCATCAAGGCCCAATCATCTTTACTCCACCAGAAATTCAATCTTTGATATTTATTTACCGATTCCATCCACTGAGTTAGTAAAGAAATCTATATTATATTCCGCAAAGAAACTGTACAATCATCTTCCGTTACAACTTAAATCTGCAACATCTTTCCCTAAGTTCCGAAAAATGACAACAGCCTATCTATGCAAAAGACCATATTATTCAATAGAAGAATTTCTTAATGAATAACTAAGAAAATTGGGTTCCATGCGCAGTAGCATAAACTTGTCAGTTCCTTATGTTGTACCTATTTTATTTTATTTGTTGTATGTTCAATTTGCAATTTATATATATTTTGCAATAAATTGTTTTTGTCTTGGCTTTTATATCTTATACTGTACATTGTTGAGGATTTATCTAATTTTAGTAAATTGTAGTTGTTATTTGTTATTTATATTATGTTTTTCTTTTGACTGTATGTAAGCTTTGTCCATAAAATTGTAAAAATTTTCAGTGGCAATAAAGTATATATTCCTTTCTTGACAGTTTGAACATTTAATTTAAGCTAAAAGCAATGATTATTTTTCAAATAAACATTTTATTCTGTTTTATGAGAGCAGTAAAATGTATTTTGAATTAGATAAATTACTTGCATTCTTCTTTTTATGTCAGTAAATTTAATAAAAAAAATAAAAAAATTTGGGCACCCTGTATAAAAAATTATGTTATTAGTTATATTATTGAATAGAGAATTGAATTACCTTTCAAATGAGCTATCACAAGACCCCTATTCCCATTTAAAAAAATCATCGATGACGTCATCACGCCCAGATGGGTGGCGTCACTACTATGGTATATATGCCAAAAAGTCGTAATTTAAAAATAAAAATTGACCTGTTTCGGGATTTCTTTCTAAAATCGTCCATTCTCGAGAAAATGAATTTATTCCAACCTTTACATGCTCACTGTATATTATGAAAGTCAGAAACTAAAAAAAATCAAAGATTAAAGCTACCTCTATAAGATCCTGAAGAAATTTTTGTCATTATTTCATTAATAAGATATTATTTCTAATTATCAACAATGAGCGCTAAGCGCGTATTGAGGCAGCCGTCAATGTGAGTGCGAGTGAGATTCACCATTGGACGGCCCAAATGGTGCATCTCTTTAGCACTCACCATTGACGGCCGCCTAATACGTATTTAGCGCTCATTGTTAATAATTAAAGATAAAGCTTAGTAATAAAATAGTGACAAAAATTTCTGCTGGATCTTGTACAGGGGGCTATAAACTTTGATTTGGTCACTTTCTGACTTTCATAATAATGGATTTTAACTGTTATTAAGCCTTGAAAATGGCTATTTTTGCATTTTTCAAATTTTAAATCGCGTGTAACTCGACAACAATCAATTTTAGAGAAAAATCACAAAATACCTTTTTTTGCTCAGAATAACTCAAATGATCTAAAAAATTGTTCGAAGTGAAAAAATTATTTTTGTGAATTTGTCTAAAAAAATTGTTTAAACAATTTATCGATCAAGGTACTGCCTGGCACCCAGTAGATTTGTTATAAGGACCTCTTTTTGAGTAAGTTTGTGCAAAAAATTCGAATCGGAGCAATTTCACTAACGGGGACGACGATACAGCCTGGACTAATTTGAACATATTCAGTAACATTAATTTAATTTCTAGAATCGGCTGTTTGTGTGAATCAGAATCAACTTTTACTAAATGGCATTGGGAAGAGTATACTTTTCCTAGTTGGAGTCTACTTTTACTAGTAAATGTTGAATATAAATCTTCATTTTATATTTATAATCAACTTTTACTGAAACCGGCCGTTAGAGTCGACTCCAACTAGTTGGAGTCAACTCCAACTGGATAATCAACTTGAACTGTAACATATACACCGTTTTTTTAAATTTTTTACAGGCTATATTTTTGCTAAGAATATTTTTTCCACAAAATACTTACTATTTGAGTTATTTGCGAAAAACCGTCTAAAAGCGTGGTTATTTTGTTGAAAAATTGAACATATTCACTGCCAAATAACTCGAAAAGTATTGACTTAGTGAAAAAACTCTATAGAACAAAAGTTACTTAAAATTAGCCAGTTTATCGATTTCTTGACTTTCTTTGGACGAATATTTTTTCACCCCCAAGAGGGGGTGAAAACCACCCCCAGGGCAAAAGCACATATCGGCACAATATCACTTTTTTCTTTGACTTGTTAGCTATGTGTATGCCAAATTTCATGTCAATCCAAGCGGTCCTTTAAAATTTAAAAGTTTTGCAATATTTTACCGTTAAAGAACGGACTATACATGAATAGATTGGTTACAAAATTTCAATAAAGTCATATCATTGTGCCAACTCTGAATTTTAATTAATAATGGCGTCAATTGTAATCAAAGTTGATCTTTTTTTTGTGTGAATTTGATGGCCTTGGCTGAGCCATACATTAAAGTTGATCTAAATCTGATTGCTGATTGAAATTAAACATGGATGTTTAAAATATCCAATGTTTTATGCTCTAGGTACCATTGAGCTCGAGTTTGACTTGTTCACATCATGGCTATATGGTAGCGAGTCTATGCTGTAGGTACCATTGAGCTCGAGTCTGACTTGTTCACATTATGGCTAGACATTGGATATTTTAAACACCCATGTTTAATTTCACATCTTTGAGCTATGTTCCTATGACGGATCAATTGTAAAGGGTTTTACCCACATATTTTTTATTTTTGTGGTTAGCATGTTAGATTCACGTAAACACTGATGATGATCGGTCATCCGATCGAAAACTAGTTCTGTTCTGTGATGTAGCCTTTTTAGGAATTTTAACAAATATACCTTTTAGAAAGGATTTTATCGGTTTTGTAATATATGGTATACAGCCAACTACAGGAAAACTTTTTCCTCGTGGATTTTAGTATCTATATTTTAGAAATACTTTATAATTTTGATTTGAGAAATATCTTACACCGGAATAAAAAAAATTGCAAATTTTTATGTCGTTACATGTCAATATTTAGTTAATATTTTTTGGATTTTGTTTTTAGTTTATATTTTTTATTGAACATGCTATTTATTGTTGTTGTTATTGAAGCTTTTTTTATTTATTAAAGTTTTTCTAATACTTTTTTATTTTACTTAAAATCAACTTAGTGTTTTTGCAAGTCAGTGTAGAATAAGGGAAAGGATGTCTGGCTTTCTTGCCCAAAACTCTATGTAACAATAGAAATTTTAATGAAACGTAGTGATAATGTTTACTTTAAAATTAAAAAATGGTAAAGTAACATTTAAGTTTCATTTTTTTCTATTTTTTATTTATTTTTAAAATTATTTTCTTTGAGTTAGTAATTTTAATTTGGTATCTATTTTTGCTATTAATTTTTATTATTAATATTAATTTTTGATAGGTACTATAGCAATGTTATATTTTGTAGGTTTAACTACGACTTCATTAATCAGACATAAGGGAGCGACATAGTATTAACTGTGTAATAATCACTTTTTTAGTAAATCTTATGGTTGTCTTATCAAGTACAAGCAAACACTGTTTCTATTTTTAACAACCGTCGACCTGAGTAATCGGTTTGAAATGTGTATTTAATGATTGATATTTTTAAGTATTTATGGTAGATGTGAATAATATAAACATATAAGTACCTGTACGATTATCTAAATAGTCAGATAAGCCATAAAAGGAAAAATAATGTTGCAGGGCCGGCACCAGAGGTGTGCGACCTGGGTGGCTGCCCGAAACGGTAGATTTTAGGGGCGGCAAATTTCAGAGGACAGCCAATTTTTGTCTACCAAGTGAGGAAGGGAAGGAGCGGTCGTCGATCTTGCCCAGGGCGGCAAAATTCCTATGGTCAAGCGTGTAAAGTTGTATTACTGATACATGACTGTTGTGTCAGAAGTAATGCAACTAGCTATCACAACTGTAAGCGTGTTTTCGTTGAAATAGTGGTATACACATGTGATGTAATTTTAAAATTTAATGACAAAGATATTCATCTATTCTAATTATTTTTTTACCGTCGGCTTAACCTTCAGTTATTGTAGTACCCGTTGAATACTATTAGTTTATGATGATGTCGTGGGACTTGCAATGTAGACTTGCCGTTAAAAAGTATACATACTTAAGTATGTGTATTTTTTATATTTGTTACTGCTCGTAATAATTTTGAATATGAAATAATCAAATCAGGGTTTTTCTAGATCATTTTTATTTAATTTGTCTTCATCTTTACACATAAACACTTGTGCTATCTTGATAAAAGTGAAGTTGCAAATAAAAAGCTGTATTTATAAAAATCACATACCTAATATCAGAAAAAAGTATAAATTGTATCCGAAGTTTATACAAAGTTTTGTAGCTCAGTATATGATCGTTTTGGAATGTAATTTTCAGGGGCAACTGAAATTTTGAATCACTATTTGTGATTGAAAATCTATATTTTTTGACAAAAAACTACGTTTTCAGAAATTTTTTGCAAATAACGCAAAAAGTAAGTATTTTAGGGAAAAAAATATTCTTAGTAAAAGTGTAGCTCATAAAAAAAACGACAAAATGAAGTATCAGTAAAGTCTATAAACCGAGAAAAATTAGTTGTAGGTCATGAAAAATACGTTCTTATTCGTCTAATTTCAAATCGAATATTTCAACGTGCAATCACCGAAAAATTAAGCAATTATCAGGAAAAACTTATTAACATATTTTAAAGTGTTTAAAAAATAGTTCATTTTTATTTTTAACAAAAGTTTCTAGCATCGAAAATATACAAGTTACGCCGAAAAAACTATTGGCCCTTTTTTTTAATAAAAAGAATCGTGAAAGTCTTCCTCTATTTAGCGCCCTAAATAAAATTAATCGTTACCGCTTTACCATTTACTTCAAATGTATGTGTTTTCTTTAAATGATCTGTAAGTATGACCGGCTTGAAGTGCTTATTTTGACAAAAATTTGTTCTATAGTAAAAAATTTTTTTTTCTATAAATTGTGGAAAAATTTCCTCTTTTCAAAATACCTTAAAAAGAAAGTGATACGAAAAATATCAAACAGTAAAATATATGTAGGTTTTGCTGTTATAAATATGCTAGTTTCATTTTGGTTTTCTCTAAGAAAAAAATTGGTTAAGGTATGGCTGTGCAAAGTTTGCATAACCTGGATTCGTGAATCTTTGAAGCTCTTTCAACTATAACCTTATCAGAAATAAGCACTGTAAACCGGTGAAGATGACAGATCATAAAAAATATATAAAACTAAATAAAAAACTTTATTTAGAGCTTAACTCGCTTATTTTTAATGCTAGAAACTTTTATTGGCACTTAAAATAAAGCTCTTTTAAACACTTTAGAAAAGTATAAAAAACTTTTTTTGCGAAAAGTGGTTCATTTTTTGGTTATTACACGATGAAATAATCGATTTTTAATTAGACGAATAAAAACGTATTTTTTCACACAGTGAAAAAAACACCATAGTCTTCAAATCATCATCATTCTCTTTGCCTTATCCCTATGCGGGGTCGGCTTCCCTAATTGCATTTCTCCACACAATTCTATCTTAGGTCATATCAATGTTAATTCCCTTTACCAACATGTCCTGCCTTATCGTCTCCCCCCAGGTCTTCTCTGGTCTTCCTCTCCTACTCCTTCCAGGAATCTGCACTTCAGCTATTCTTCGTATTGGGTGATTAACATCTCGACGTTGAACATGACCAAACCATCTTAACCTATGCTCTCTCATTTTGGCATCAATTGATGCCACACCTAGACTTTCCCTAATATACTCATTTCTAATTTTATCCTTCATTGTCACTCCACTCATCCATCTAAGCATTCTCATTTCCGCCACATGCATTCGTTGTTCCTCTTTCTTTTTCATTGCCCAACATTCAGTTCCGTACATCATAGCCAGTCTTATGGCTGTTTTATAGAATTTTCCCTTCAGCTTCATTGGAATTTTTCTGTCACACAACACACCACTTGCTTCTTTCCACTTCATACATCCAGCCCTAATTCTACTGCGTGCATCTCCATCTATTTCTCCATTACTCTGTAATACCGATCCTAGGTGCTTAAAACTATTGCTTTTCACAATCATTTCACCATCCAAAGATACCATTTTATTTGTAGTAGCTCCATCTTTAAATGAACATTCCAAATACTCCGTTTTTGTCCTACTAAGTTTTAAACCTTTTTCCTCCAGAGCTTTTCTCCACTGTTCCAGTTTTTGTTCCAAGTCTCTTTCACTATTTCCTACTAACACGACATCATCAGCATACATTAAGCACCATGGAATGTTTCCCTGTAGTTTCGCTGTTATCTGGTCCAAAACTAATGAGAATAAATACGGACTAAGCACAGAGCCTTGGTGCAATCCTACTTTCACATGAAATTTATCAGTCTCTCCCACACCTGTCCTAACACTAGTCGTTAATCCCTCATACATATCCCTCACAATCTTTACATATTCACTAGGGATACCTTTCTTATTGAGTGCCCACCACAGAATCTCTCGAGGAACTCTATCATATGCTTTCTCAAGATCAATGAATACCATATGAGCGTTTGTTTCTTTACTCCTGTATTTTCCATTAACTACCTTATAATGAAAATTGCATCTGTTGTTGATCTACCCTGCATAAAGCCAAATTGATTCTCGGATATTTCGGTCTCTTCACGTATCCGTCTATCAATTACTCTTTCCCATATTGTCATGGTGTGGCTAAGCAGTTTTATAGCCCTGTAGTTTGTACATTGTTGTATATCTCCCTTGTTTTTGTAAACAGGTACCAGTATACTGCTTCTCCATTCGTCTGGCATTTGTCCAACTTCCATAATTCTATTAAATAGACCTGCTAGCCACCTTGTTCCTGTCTCTCCCAATGCTCTCCATACTTCCCCAGGAACATCATCTGGTCCTACCGCTTTTCCTTTCTTTATTTTTTGAAGCGCTTGAGCCACTTGCTCGTTGGTTATTTTGGTGACCATTGCTGCTACTGTCTCCGTTGACTCTACAGGCTGTCTGTCAAATTCTTCATTTAATAAGCTGTCAAAGTACTTTCTCCATCTCTTTTTGACATCCCTTTCGTGAACTAGTATTTCATTATTTTCATCTCGGATACATCTAATCTGATTAAAATCTTTTGCTTTCTTTGCTCTCTGTTTGGCTATTTTATATATCTTCGTTTCGCCTTCCCTGGTATCAAGTTGATCGTATAGGTTTGAATACGCTTCTGCTTTATCTTTTGCTACTGTTACTTTCGCTTCCTTTTTCGCCACCATATAGTTTTGAAGATCTGTGTCGGATCTGGTTTCTTGCCACTTTTTATACAATTTTCCCTTCTCACTTATTTTTCCTTGTACTTCGTTTGACCACCACCAAGTTTCTTTATCCTCAAACTTTTTTTCTGACGTTTTCCCAAGTATTTCAATAGCAGTCTCTCTAATACTACTGACCATTTTGCTCCAAATTGTATTAGGGCTTCCTTTCATATTCCAACATATTTTTTCTACTATTTTTCTCCTGAATAGACCTTCTTTCTCATCTTTCAGCAGCCACCACTTGATTTTTTGTGGTCCTCTCCAATATTCACACCATAGTCTTCAAATATGACAGGTTAATTTTTCAACTTTCTGTGGAACTATCACTTCTGTCATGTCATCGTTCAGGAATCCCATCCATTTCATTGTCACTTGCTACCATACTCTCATCATGTGAACAAGTCGAATCAGAGATCAGGTGGTAGCTAGAGCGTATTAAATGGAGTATTTTAAACAGCCATGCTTAAGTTCGCATTTTTCATCGATATTTCCTTGACGGATTGCTTTTAAAGGCTTTTTACCCACATATTTTTGTCTAAATATGTCTAAATATGCTAAAATAAATCAGACTATTTAGAAATGTGTCCAGAATATGTGAAATGGGCGTTTGGAGTCCATGGGGACCCGTTGGTATGAAATGTATTTTGGTATGGGAATGTTTAAGTAATGTAAGGGAAAATGCTGGGAGTTTCATCGTGAGCTTCATCAGATGGTCATAGATTTTAAACAAGCATTTGACAGAGTATGCAGGGCTAGACTGTGGACAGCGATGCAGGAACTTGGCTTTCCAAAAAAAAACTAGTCAGGTTGATACGGATGTGTATGGAACGCTTACGATGTAAGGTGAGAGTTGTACAACAATACTCCGAGACATTTGAAATAAACAATGGACTAAAACAGGAAGATGCACTTTCACCACAACTCTTCAACTTAGCTCTGGAACACATAATCAGAAGTGCAAGAATCGAAAAACCGAATACAGTATTTCATCCAGAAGGACCAAACTTACTACTGGCATTTGCAGACGATATCGATCTAATAGGAAACACACGATTAAGGATGAAGGAGACTTTCGTGAGGTTCGAGAAGAAAGCAGAGAAGATGGGGCTACAAATCAACGAAAACAAGACGAAATATACATGAGCCGCAATAACCAAAGCAGAGACAGAATCGGTCAGGACATCATCATCGATGACTTTAACTTTGAGCGTTTAACTTTGGTTCCATTCAAGTATCTTGGAACAACAATAACTGAAGACAATAACGGATCACAAGAAATAAACAATAGGATATAGGCAGGCAACAGATGTCTTTTTGCCCTTCAAAACCTTATAAAATCGAAACAACTCACAAGACGTACGAAGATACAAGTGTATAAAATAATCATACGTCCCTTTGTGATGTATGGAAGCGAAACGTGGACGATAACAAAGGCAAACGAAGAGAGACTACGTGTTTGGGATTGAAAAATCCTAAGGAAGATCTTTGGTCCTTTGCTGGATGAAGCATCAGGACAATATAGGATAAGAACTAACAATGAGCTCGAAGAACTTTACCCAGACGCCAACATCATAAAAGAAATACAGCCCAGAAGACTCCAATGGGCAGGTCACCTCAGAAAATATGCTGACCAAAGAACGTTAAGACTGGTGTGGGAGGAAGTCCCAAGTGGAAGAAGACCACGCAGACGCCTTCGACTCCGGTGGTGAGATAACATAGCAGGAGACCTGAACACTACGAGCGTGGAGAATTGGATGGAGGTTGCTCAAGACAGAAAACAGTGGAGGCATGTTGTTGATTCGGATAAAACCCACGAAGGGTTGTAACGCCACGGAGTAAGTATGTAAGTACGTATGTTTAAGTAATAGTAGCGGAGGAAATTTTCGGTTACTCGAGCGGTATTGGGGGACCTATTGAGTTGTGAAGAGTAGTTCCTAAAACCAAAAAATGTTAAGTACAATTTTCCATAAAGTGGGGGACTTCCCATTTTTTAATTTAATTTTCCATTTCCAACAATCGTTTTTTCCGATTATAGCGCCATCTATCCATAATTTGAAAAAAAGTCTCGAATAAAAGTGGTTTATTTTTACGTAAAAAATCCAAATCTGCAAAAAAATTTGGGAGTTTAACGAGATTTAACTCCTATTCAAGAGTGTAAAGTAACCCCCTACTCCACCTTTATGGGGGGTCGTGTTTGGTGCCAATCGATAGATTTTTCAAAAATACTGAATGTGCTGTTTTTCGATCTGATGTTCATTTCGCAAAATATCGCGGGGTTCGTATTTAAAATTTTAAATTTACCCCCACCCCTCTTCGTGGGGGTCGTGTTTGGTATCATTCGATACATTTTTGAAAAATATTGAAAGCGTATTTTTTAGTTTTTCGATCTGACGTTGATTTCGCGAAATATTCGCTTTTTTGTGAAACTTTGTGACTCACCTATTTCCTTACGCCCCACTCCAATCGTCAGATTGTCAGATTTTTTAAATATACACTCTTTTGTATGTATGTACTTAACTTACCTTATCTTAATTTGACGAGTTTTTCTAAAGAAACATTTTTTATCAGACCCCTCCCCCCCAACGAAATAGCCCTTTGCCCTGTATTAAGAGCCAATATATGGTAGTGATGTTGAAAAAGTAACTATTCGTTACAAAATACTCGTTACTTACGAATACCGAAAGTAACGATTACTATACAGAGAGGCAAATCGGTACTTTGATTACTCTGATTACTTCGTACCAATCGTATCAGAGCTAGTAACGACTATTGTATCTACTTTGATTACTTTGATTGTTCTGATTACTTCGTACCAATCGTATCAAAGCGAATAACGACTATTGTATCTACTTTGATTACTCTGATTACTTCGTTACTTCATACCAATCGTATCAGAGCGAGTAACGACTATTGTATCTACTTTGATTACTTTGATTACTCTGATTACTTCGTACCAATCGTATAAGAACGAGTAACGACTATTGTATCTACTTTGACTGCTTTGATTACTCTGATCACTTCGTACTTCGTGAAGGTCGTTATTATATCGGAATACCTATACAAAATACCTATCTACTGAGAAATATGGTACTCGATATGATTACCGGTACTCAAATACAAAAGTAACAAAAGTGATCATAGTAATAAAATCATTTTAATCCCTTAAACAGATTGGTGAAGGTAGTTGTTATATCGGAATACCTATACAAACCTACCTACTGAGAAATACGATTCTCGATATGATTACCGGTACTCAAATACAAAAGTGACAAAAGTAATCATAGTAATCAAATAATTTTTATCCCTTAAACAGATCGGTGAAGGTCGTTGTTATATCGGAATACCTATACAAAATACCTACCCACTGAGAAATATTCTCGATATAATTACCGATACTCAAATACAAAAGTAACAAAAGTAATCATAGTAATCAAAATAACGAATACTGTAAATAATTATTTTATACAACATACCTACCTACTGAAAAATACGATTCTCGATATGATTACCGGTACTCAAATACATAAGTAATCATAGTAATCAAAGTAACGAATACTGTAAATGATTACTTTATACAAAAGTAACGATTTGTAACGAATACTCGAAAGTAACTATAATCAACATCACTAATATATGGTAGAGGTACATTTACAAGAAAAAGGTTTCTCCCCATGTGATAATCTGACGCGGTCGAGTAACTGCAAAAGTCCCTGCTTGGGCTCCCGTACCATAAGTATCTAATGTAATGTATAATAACAGGACGATTTTCATTTTCTTACATTCTATTAGATTTTTTTGTCCATTATATCCGAAGTTTGTTAAATAGAGGTCCGTTATATCGAGGTTTTACTGTATAGAAAAGTCGACAACACACAAGAGGCTTGTATCTAAGGACACCCAGCCTTGTCAGAAATTAATAAAAGTGAAGAATTGCTCATCGCCGAAAATAAAATGGTCGAAATCGTAGTTGCGGTGACGGAACGACCACTATCAAATTCGGTCTTCGAGAATTTTTTACGTAGTCTATATCATTTCTCTTCGAATACCTATCTAGAAGAAGCGGAACTATCTGACTTGACGATGGTTAAGTGTGTCTATGCCGAAAGTTGTCAAAACAACGTTTCTGTTTCAAAAACTAAAGTTATAGGTACAACGCCGGCCGAGTCGAACCCAAAAAAAACCACAGAAGACCATACCTATATAGAGTGGACCAGTCTAATTATCTCTTAAATAAATGATCCGAATTATACAAGAACAATGATAGGTACATTTATTTTACAACATGAAGATTTGAACTTTGATGTTAGCTACATCTATTTTATACCATGAAGATTTTACCATTTACTCACAGTTTTTGCCCTATATTTTAAAGAACTGATTGGATTGATATGAAATTTAGCATACACATAGTTTAACATGTCAAAGAAAAGAAGTGATATTGTGCCGATAGGTGCTTTTGTCCTCTGGGTGAGTTTCATCCCTTCTCGGAGGTGAAACACATACGTTCAAAATAAGTCCGGAAGTGCATAAATTGACTAATTATATGCAACTTTTTTTCTATAAGGTTTTTTCACTAAGTCAATACTTTTCGAGATATTTGCGAGTTCATGTTCATTTTTCAACAAAAAAACCGTTTTTAGACGGTTTTTCTCGAATAACTCAAAAAGGAAGTATTTTATCGAAAAAAAAAACATTCCTAGCAAAAATATAAGCTTATAAAAAAGTGAAAAAAAATGTTATGTGTGTGAGGTTTGTGGACCCAGCAGAAGCAGAGTTGTAGCTAATGAAAAATAGGTTCTTATTCGTCAAACTCTAAATCGAATATTTCAACGTGAAATAATCAAAAAAGGAAGAAATTTTCGAGAAAAACTCATTAAAACTTTTTTGAAGTTTTTAAGAAAAGGTTTATTTTTGTTTTTTTGGGTTTATAGTATCAAAAGAAAACAAGTTACGCGCAAAATAAGGTTATTTTTTTGTAAAAAAATATCGTGAAAATCACCCCCTAAGTAGCATCCCAAATGAAATTAGGTAATTATGTTACCGCTTCACAAGTTACTTTGCTTATGTATTGTTTATATGACCTATAAGTTTCATCGGTTTAAAATGTTTATATTTAAAAAAAATTGGTTTTATATTGAATGTTTTTAATTTTGAAAAAAAAATGCCTTTCTTTCAAAATAACTTAAAAATTATTAGTAGTACCAAAAAATTTAAAGAGTAAAAAATGTAGGTTTCTCTTTTTTAAAATTTTGTTTTTTTGGAAACAAAAATTGGTTAAGATATGGCTGTTCAAAATTGGCATACACTCGTGACTAGTGACGCATTCAAGACGTTTGAACTACAGCCCTTTCAAAAATAAGCAGTTTGAACAGATCAAACTTACAAAAGAAAACTCAGGTTCAAAATAAAGTTGGTCACTTTTTTTGTAAAAAAATATCGTGAAAATCACCCCCTAAGTAGCATCCCAAATCAAATTAGGTAATTGTAACCGCTTCACAAGTTACTTTACGTCCATCAAGTTAGCAGAACAAAGTCAGCAGAACACAGTTATTCTAATACCATAATTAAGTGTAAATTAAATGCTAATTTAATGTCCCAAGAAAAAATTTATTGCTCTTCTTCTTTAAAAGTTATCGCATGTTCTGCTAACTTGATAATCAAGCTAGTAGAACACTAGTTCAAAAATTTGATAAATAATTTATAATTGAATGCCAAAGTATTCTCTGAATTAAATGCTAATTTAATGTTCCAAGAAAAAATTTATTGCTCTTCTTCTTTAAAAGTTATCGCATGTTCTGCTAACTTGATAATCAAGCTAGCAGACCAGTAGTTCAAAAATTTGATAAATCATTTATAATTGAATGCCAAAGTATCGATCGAGTTAGCAAATACAAATATTTAGGCACTTTTATGAATAAAGACAACGATTCTCAGCAGAAATCAAAATAAGAATAGAAAAAGCCAGATCCATATTCACTAAAATGAAGAGAGTGTTCTGTGGAAGAGGTTGAGCCTTGAAATGAAACTTCGCCTGATGAGATGTTACGTACTTTCTGTGCTGTTCTACGGAATGGAGTCATGGACGCTGAAAAATATTGATACCAAAAAATTAGAGGTATTTGAACTGTGGAGGTATCGCAGAATCTTGAGAATATCATGGACGGAGAGAGTCACAAACGTCGAGGTCTTGAGAAGAATGAATAAAGAAAAGGAAGTCATATTTACGATCAAAAAACGAAAACTGCAATAGTTGGGACTAGGGATGGCGGTTGTTGACAAAACACCGGTTTTCGGTTATACCGGTATTTTTCACCTACGGTGAACCTGGCGGTTATAACCGGTCAAAAAAACCGGTTATTCCAAAAACCGGTTTTCGGTTTTTTAGTCAATAGCCAATAACCAATAGGTTACATTTATATTGAGCTTTAGTTTGCGATACTCCATTCTAATCGATGTCAATCCATATCAGTATAGAAATCAGTCATCAATGTTGTCAAATCGGTTTCGGTCAGCTTAAAATTTCTCACTCGTGCGTGTGGAACTAAAAATTTTCCCAATTTTTTTCTGAATTCATTATTTTTTCACTTATCTGGTTTTTCACTGGTTATTACTTTAAAATGAAAAAATCGGTTATAACGGGACAAAAACAACCGGTAAAACCGGTTATTGTGTAGTAAAAAAACCGGTTTTAGGTTATAACTGGTAGGTTTTTCCCATTTCTACTTGGGACACATTACAAGAGGCGAAAGATATGAACTGCTTCGAATAATTATGCAGGGGAAGATAGCAGGAAAAAGGTCCATAGGAAGAAGACGAATCTCCTGGCTAAAGAATCTACGGGAATGGTATAGCTGTAGCAACAACGAATTGTTTCGGTCAGCAGTTTCGAAAATACGCATTCCAACCTTCGGAACGAAGATGGCATTTGAAGAAGAAGAAGAAGCCAAAGTATTACCTGAATTAAATGCTAATTTAATGTTTCAAGAAAAAAATTTATTGCTCTTCTTCTTTAAAAGTTATCGCATGTTCTGCTGACTTGATAATCAAGCTAGCAGAACACTAGTTCAAAAATTTGATAAATCATTTATAATTGAATGCCAAAGTATTCTCTGAATTAAATGCTAATTTAATGTTCCAAGAAAAAAATTATTAACCCTTTAACCCATTAATGTACACCCTCGACTGGGACACGAGTGACCATTAAATTTTCATCCTTAAATTTTTTAAGCACATGCGAAGTTGGTATTTGTATAGAATCATACAAATTCTTAATAGTGGTACCGAAATCCTTTTTTTATTGCTCAGTCTGTGTACGTCATTGTAAAATAATATTTTTATTATTATCGAAAACGTTACAGTCCGAACCGTTGAGAATTGCTAAGAATTGAATTTTGTTGAATTGCCAGAAAGGCGTCCTTCCTTTACACGGTCAATATTATTGAAGCAATGTTGACGAATAATAATGGTAAAAAACTTTAATTGTGCAGTGAAGGAGATTGGATCTATAGCTTCTAATCGCATCTACTTCTGGTAATAATAAATATGTTAAAATTCATGGAATGGTTATCATCTGTTTCTTGAAATGTGAGGGTAAGACCATTTTGTACATACAATTGACTGATTCCGTGCAGCAAGTGTCTAGAAAATCTATAAAATCTCATATCGGAAAGAGTTAAGCAAAGCTGTAAACGAATTTGTACAATACAGCCCCGGTAAGGTTTGACCCCTACAAAGAATAACAACGTAACTCTAGGTATTAGATAGCACCAGTGGAATTAAATTTGCTTTCCGAAGAAAAAAGAATTAAATTTATTGTTGGAACATTTCATTTGCATTTAATTCAGAGAATACTGTGGTATTCAATTCAATAATTATTGAACTACTGTTCAATGTTAAAGTTAAACTACTGCTAGCTTGAATTCAAGTTGGCAGAATATGCGACCACTTTTTAAAAAAGAGCAATAAATTTTTTCTTGGAACATTAAATTTGCATTTAATTCAGAGAATACTCTGGTCCTCTTCTTTACGTGCCATATCCGCGACGGAGGTTGACAATCATCACGGCTAATCTGATCTTAGATGCTGCTGCTCTGAATAGTTCAGTTAATGTGCATCCAAACCATTCCCTCAAGTTACGCAACAATGAGATTCTTCTCCTTCCTACGCTTCTCTTGCCCTGGATTTTTACTTGTATAATTATTTGAAGTATGTTTTATCTCTCATTACGCAAAACATGCCCCAGGTATTGCAGCTTTCATGTCTTAATGGTTTCCAATATTTCCATTCCGTTGTTGACTCTTCCCATGGCTTCGTTATCTGTTACATGCTCGGTCTATGATATCTTCAGAATTCTTCTAGACACCCACAGTTCAAATGCTTCCCAACTTTTAGTAGTCGACGCGTTAAGTGTCCATGCTTCTATCCCATAAAGCAGAGTCGAGAAAATATAACACCTTGCCAGCCTAACTAGCCTATAAACAGGGTGTCCAGAAACTCTAGCTTGATTGGTGTCCTGCTAACTTGATTATCAAGATAGCAGAACATGCGATACCTTTTAAAGAAGAAGAGCTATACATTTTTTCTTGGAACATTAAATTAGCATTTAATTCAGAGAATACTTTGGCATTCAATTATAAAAGATTTATCGAATTATTGAACTACTGTTCTGATAGCTTGATTATAAAGTTAGCAGAACATGCGATAACTTTTAAAGAAGAAGAGCAATAAATTTTTTCTTGGAACATTAAATTAGCATTTAATTCAGAGAATACTTTGGCATTCAATCATAAATGATTTATCAAATTTTTGAACTAGCGTTCTGCTAGCTTGATTATCAAGTTAGCAGAACATGCGATAACTTTTAAAGAAGAAGAGCAATAAATTATTTCTTGGAACATTAAATTAGCATTTAATTCAGAGAATACTTTGGCATTCAATTATAAAAGATTTATCGAATTATTGAACTACTGTTCTGATAGCTTGATTATAAAGTTAGCAGAACATGCGATAACTTTTAAAGAAGAAGAGCAATAAATTTTTTCTTGGAACATTAAATTAGCATTTAATTCAGAGAATACTTTGGCATTCAATCATAAATGATTTATCAAATTTTTGAACTAGCGTTCTGCTAGCTTGATTATCAAGTTAGCAGAACATGCGATAACTTTTAAAGAAGAAGAGCAATAAATTATTTCTTGGAACATTAAATTAGCATTTAATTCAGAGAATACTTTGGCATTCAATTATAAATGATTTATTCAAATTTTTGAACTAGTGTTCTGCTAGCTTGATTATCGAGTTAGCAGAACATGCGATAACTTTTAAAGAAGAAGAGCAATAAATTTTTTCTTGGAACAATAAATTAGCACTTAATTCAGAGAATACTTTGGCATTCAATTATAAATGATTTATGAAATTTTTGAACTACTGTTCTGCTAGCTGGATTATCAAGTTAGCAGAACATGCGATAACTTTTAAAGAAGAATAGCAATAAATTTTTTCTTGGAACATTAAATTAGCATTTAATTCAGAGAATACTTTGGCATTCAATTATAAATGATTTATTCAAATTTTTGAACTAGTGTTCTGCTAGCTTGATTATCGAGTTAGCAGAACATGCGATAACTTTTAAAGAAGAAGAGCAATAGATTTTTTCTTCGAACATTAAATTAGCAATTAATTCAGAGAATACTTTGGCATTTAATTATAAATGATTTATCAAATTTTTGAACTAGAGTTCTGCTAGTTTAATTATCAAATTAGCAGAACATGCGATAACTTTTAAAGAAGAAGAGCAATAAATTTTTTGTTGGAACATTAAATTAGCATTTAGTTCAGAGAATACTTTGGCATTCAATTATAAATGATTTATCAAATTTTTGAACTAGTGTTCTACTAGCTTGATTATCAAGTTAGCAGAACATGCGATAACTTTTAAAGAAGAAGAGCAATAAATTTTTTCTTGGAACAATAAATTAGCACTTAATTCAGATAATACTTTGGCATTCAATTATAAATGGTTTATCAAATTTTTGAACTAGTGTTCTGCTAGCTTGATTCTCAAGTTAGCAGGACATGCGATAACTTTTAAAGAAGAAGAGCAATAAATTTTTTCTTGGAACATTAAATTAGCATTTCATTTACACTTAATTATGGTATAAGAATAACTGTGAATGACTTTGTTCTGCTAACTTGATGGACGTAGTTGCTTTACTTATGTATTGTTTATATGACCTATAAGATAAGTCTCATCGGTTTAAAATGTTTATATTTGAAAAAATTTGGTTTTAAATTGAATGTTTTTAATTATGAAAAAAATGACTTTTTTCAAAATAACTTAAAAATTATTAGTAGTACCAAGAATCTTAATAAAATAATGTAGTCTTTGTTGAATATTCTAAATTTGTTTTTTTTTGGAAACAAAAATTGGTTAAGAAATGGTTGTTCAAAATTGACACACACTCGTGACTAATGACGCATTCAAGACGTTTCAACTACAGCCCTTTCAAAAATAAGCAGTTTGAACCGACGAAACTACAAAAAAAGGGACCAACTTTATTTTGAGCCTAGGGAAGAGTTAGATAAAACGGGATAGTCGGATAGCTAGTGGTGCTGTCAATCGGACAACGACGGAAACTTCTTATCAGTCGTCATTTTAACATTCTCAGTTCGTTTTACCTCGATGCCACTATTTGATGAAAAGTTGCTGTGTTTAGAATTGTTTGACTCTATTTTTTTGATATTTTGTACTTTTAAGTGCCTTGTTTTCTACATTATACTGCCTACATATATAAAAATATAATTCTGGTGACTATTACATTTAATTAAGCAGTCATTAACGAATATTCTCATGTGTAGTCTACCTAATATACTTTTCACATTTAGGCAGCAGCCATTTTTGTTTTGAAAAATGTCTGAGTTTGACAAAACGAGACACTTATAAGTTGGATAAAATGGGATACAGTTTCTTCTGTCCCGTTTTATTTACCTATGTATTTGTTGGCCTATTAATTTTTTAAATAGCGATAAAGCGTGTTCTCATACTGCATCAGAAAAGAACAACATATTTTTATGTGACTTTTGTTCTGATACGTACCTAGTCCTAAATAAAAGGTCTTATTTCCCATTTTCCATAAAACATAAAAAATGCCTATTTTTAAGTTTCTGACTACTGAAGATATTATTCGTTCAAGAGTAAATTTTACTATACAGTTTAATGGCTACTTAATTTAGACATAAATTAAGTTTTAGATAATTTTAAACAAAAAATTAAATATTATAAACCTATCCCGTTTTATCCAACCGTGGTTGTATAAAACGGGATGTGTAGGACTTTAATAAATATATTTTTTTACTATTTTCCAGTTTAGTCCTGTCGCCAAGGGGGGGGGGTACAACGGCCTCCTTAATTCAGATGGACTTTCCCAAGTTTTTTAAGTATTTTGACCCGTAGAACACGAATTTTTTGGGTAACAGTTGATCCGGATGTCGATAAGTTTGTTATAAACAAAGAACTTGAGGAATTACAGAACAGCGATTATTCGCAAAACAAAACTTTTTTTTGTATTTTTTGGGTGATTCTCAGCAAAAAATGATTTTACAACTTTTTTCGTAGGATGCATAGTTTTAGAGATAAACGCGGTTGAACTTTCAAAAATTCGAAAAAGTGCAATTTTTTAACCCGAATAACTTTTGATAAAAAAATAAAATAGCAATTCTGCTTTTCAACCTAACGAAAACTAGGAATTTTGCGTATAAAACGTCAACATGACATATAGGTACAGATGGTTCCTAAAAAACTGATACGACTCTTAGCGTATTTTGTAGAAAATTGAGCAGTGTATTTCGAAGGATAAATACAATTTACTTATTACTTATTACTTACTTATTTACTTATTATTTATTGTCAGATAACTTATTCTGTTCAACCTCAAAAAATGGCTCCACATGCTAGCAAAGAAATATAAGCAAGAATTGTAACGAAATTAGAAGATGGTTGGTTACTATCTACCGTAGCGAACCATTTTAACGTAAGCAGAACAACAGTTTTTAATATTCATAAAAGATGGAGAGAACAATAAACTCTCGAAAGAAGCAAGGTTCTGAAAGACCAAAAATATCTACCTACCTCTCATGAAGATCGTACGCTTTTGGAAAGATTAGAAGAGAATCTTTTGAAGATGCGAAAACTGCAAGAATTATGTCACAAAAGACAACAACTTGGCGCGCAGAATTAAAGCATCGCGTCTTAGGTACCGAACTGCACCAAAAAAAACAAGCTCTTACACCACAACAGAAGCAATCAATACTTATATTCTTGCTTTAATGGTCTTTTAAGTCGTTTGTTTTATTCCTTAATAATAATTTAACAACAACCCAATTTTATGTAAAAACTATCATATACTCTTTATAAAATTCAGGAATTTAAAATAATATCAAAATTTAGACCTTAATAATTATTACAATTTATGAATTTGTGTAATCATCAACGTAATCATTGCTTGTTGTTTGTTTGTTTATTTTATTATTTGTTTGTTAGACAATGCGAAAACGGCGGGTTCGTTGGAAAAAATATTCCCATGAGATCTTTTTGCATCATCACATTCGTGAGACACCCCAGAATAAGGTTCAAGAAGTCGCCCACGCAAAAAGTGGTCCAAACTTAAAAAAAAAAATTTTTAATCAAATTGCAAAAATCAATATTTTTGACCCAGATAAATCTGTTTTAGGGTTTTTGGACTATTCTAGACAAAAAGGTCTCATGTAATTTTTCTCTAAAGTTGATCGTTTTCGAGTTATAAGCAATTTAAAATTTGAAAAACGCGAAAATGGCCATTTTTAAGACCTAATAGCTCGGTTAAAAGTTATTATTATGAAACTAGAAAGTAACTAAATCAAAGTTTAAAGCCTGCATGATAATGTAGAAATTTGTGTCATTAATGCAGTGGCGACACGTGACTTTTTCTAAAGTGTTACCAAAACCAGATGTAAAAAAATCCTATTTAAAAAAATATTTTGAACCTCTCAAGTATAAGTTTTTGTTTTCAATCCTGTGGCATAAAATTAAACAAATCACTATTCCCAAATTATATGTATGTAATTATGTATATGTAACAGGTATAACAATAAATAATAAACAAACTAAACATATTATTCTACCATAAAATTAACATAAAAAAATGAACAAGTAGGAAAAAGAACAGATGTTGAAAACTATTGTTTATATTTTAATTCTTCCATTTTCAATAATATCATTTTTTTCTTTAAAATAATATATAAAAAAATATACAAGTAGAATGACTTTTCAAGTAGTTGATCAATTACGCAATACGTATAGCAACACTCTTCCATGCACGCACACTGCAATCTGTAATAGGTACTAAACATACTAAACCAACGTTTTACCAATCTTTAAAATGGTAACAATACTGATATGCACCGCGTGTCTGCGCGCCCTTTCTAGACCCGTCGGTCCTTCAAAATTTTCAGAGCTAGTCCCGAGCGATGGCGAGGTTTCTCCTGCGTTACAGCTACCAGTAGGTCCATGTCACCAGCCCCCCCTTTTTCGATTTGAGGGTCAAAAAAAAGCTCATTCGTTTGTATTGCGTTAGTACTGGATTGTATCACCTTTCATTCGTTTGTACTGCCCCCACCCTTTTAAATCTGCCTGGAGGGGCTGGTGACATGCCATCCCCCCCTTTTTCGATTTGAGGGTCAAAAAAAAGCTCATTCGTTTGTATTGCGTTAGTACTGGATTGTATCACCCTTCATTCGTTTGTACTGCCCCCACCCTTTTAAATCTGCCTGGAGGGGCTGGTGACATGTCATCACCCCCTTTTTCGATCTGGGGGTCCAGGATGGGTATGTTCGTTTGTACTGCGTTAGTATCGGATTGTATCGCCCTTATTTTGTTTGTACTGCCCCCACCCGTCTAGATTGGCCTGGGGGGGCCAGTGACATGCTACCCTCTACTCTGCACTTTTTGCCTTCTGAATGTCGAAAATAGGCTATTTCGTTTGTACTGCGTTAGTACTGGATTGTATCACCCTTCATTCGTTTGTACTGCCCCCACTCTCTTAAATCTGCCTGGAGGGGCTGGTGACATGCCATCTCCCCCTTTTTCGATCTGGGGGTCCGGGATGGGTATGTTCGTTTGTACTGCGTTAGTATCGGATTGTATCGCCCTTATTTTGTTTGTACTGCCCCCACCCGTCTAGATTGGCCTGGGGGGGCCAGTGACATGCTATCCTCTACTCTGCACTTTTTGCCTTCTGAATGTCGAAAATAGGCTATTTCGTTTGTACTGCGTTAGTACTGGATTGTATCACCCTTCATTCATTTGTACTGCCCCCACCCTTTTAAATCTGCCTGGAGGGGCTGGTGACATGCCATCCCCCCTATTTCGATCTGGGGGTCCGGGATGGGTACGTTCGTTTGTACTGCGTTAGTATCGGATTGTATCGCCCTTATTTTGTTTGTACTGCCCCCACCCGTCTAGATTGGCCTGGGGGAGGCCAGTGACATGCTACCCTCTACTCTGCACTTTTTGCCTTCTGAATGTCGAAAATAGGCTATTTCGTTTGTACCGCGTTAGTACTGGATTGTATCACCCTTCATTCGTTTGTACTGCCTCCACTCTTTTAAATCTGCCTGGAGGGGCTGGTGACATGCCATCCCCCCATTTTCGATATGGGGGTCCGGGATGGGTATGTTCGTTTGTACTAGGTTAGTATCGGATTGTATCGCCCTTATTTTGTTTGTACCGCCCCACCCGTCTAGATTGGCCTGGGGGGCCAGTGACATGCTACCCCTCTACTATGCATTCTTTGCCATCTGAATGTCAAAAATAGGCTATTTCGTTTGTACTGCGTTAGTACTGGATTGTACCGCCCTTATTTTGTTTGTACTACCCCTACCCTTCTACATTTAAAACAGAGAAGGATTAGTGCTAGGAATAAGGACACAAAATCAGCCAAACCTTGCACATAGTAACACCGCGGGTGTAAAATTTGGTAAATTCGTCAAAAATGAAACGAATTAAATTTTGAAACTGAAAAACCGGCTTGCAAGCCACTCTCCACTCTCCATGGGGAATGGAAATTTACCCCCTCAGATGGATCTCGGAGTAGTAGCGATTTGAAAAATGGTAAGTACATGTATTTGTTGCGAGATATTTTGAACACCAAAAGAAACCATTTTCAATCAGAAATCAGAGCAGTGACCTTGTCTTTTCCTACTAGGAAACATTAAATGAAAAATTCCCACAATCAATATCTTTCTTACCATCTAATGTCAGAGACCAGATAACAATAATTGCCGCTGCTATGTTATGGTAATTTGTTTTCTAGAAAGGTTTGCATTGTTCGTTTAAGACTGCAATAAGATTCAGAATTTCCGTATTTCATTTGTAAAATAAATATAGTGTCAAAAACTTGCTTATACATTTGACGCACTGTCCGTCAACGTGTTAATTGACTCTACAGATTCAGTGCCAAAACGAGACATTTTTATAGAAAAATATTTGCAAGTATATTAAATGCCAAACTGACCTATTAAATAAACAATGACATTGCAATTTTCGATTTCTACTATGGAATTATCGCTGTATAGACCAGGGCGGATCTGTTTTGAGGTGGATGTGAGAGGTGGCATTCCGATTTTTGCAGATAAAATTAGGTGACAACTTCAGTAATTATAATTGACATGCTCCTTCTCAAATATGTTTGGAACATTATTAAAAAAATTTAAATATTTAAAAATTTCGAAAAACATCGATTTTTTTCAACTTTCATTGCTTGTAACTTAAAAACGATTCATTTTGGAACAAAGTCATAGGGAAATAAAATAAAGATAATTGAATTTTGTATGATATACGACACGACTGGTATAAAATATCTTAAATGATTATCCTTTCTGCAAAATAGCAATAAATACAGAATAAGAGGGCAAAATAAGCCTCTTTTTATTCAATGTTTTTCAACCACTTTGTTTGCACTTAGAACCTTCGTATTTTACTTACAAAATTCTTACAACATACTCAATCCGTCCACCAAATTTCATTAAAATCGACATAATAGATTTTGCATAATAATTTTGCAATCTAAATTTTTTTAGAAAAAGTTCAAATTTTTTAAAAACTTTCTGAACAAAAAGTAGACTTGTTAGAAGTTTGCTAAATTTTTTCAAATATCGAGAGGTACTTTACCAATCCAATACACTTTACAAAATTAAAATCGGATTATTTAAGCGACCTCAGCACTGTTTTAAGTATATAAACAATTTTTTTGCTTATAAACAAATATAGTGAGGACGTTTGAGTTGGAATATATTCATTTTCTCGAGAATGGGCAACTCTGGAGATAAATCCCTAAACAGGTCGATTTTTATATTTAAATTATAATTTTTGGGATATCTATCATACTACTAACGTCATCCATCTGGGTGTGATGACGTAATCAATGATTTTTTTAAATGAAAATGTGGGTCGTGTGCTAGCTTATTTAAAAGATTATTCAATTCTCTATTTATTACATAATTATTTATACAGGCTGCCCAAATTTTTTTTTAATTAATTGAGACAAACAGAAGAAAGTATTTAATTTAGTTAATTCGAGATACATTTTACTGTTGTCCTAAAACAGAAAAAAATGTTTATTTGATAAATAACAGAAAAATGAATTTATTTGTATTAATTAACTCAAACGTCCTCACTGTATTTGTTTATAAGCCAAAAAATTGTGTATAACTTTAAAACATTGCTGAGGCCGATTAAATAAACCAACTTAAGTTCTGTAAAGTGTATTAGATAGGTAGGGCGTATCTTTATATGTAAAAAAATTAGCAAACTTCTAAATAATGGTCTACTTTTTGTTCAGAAAGTTTATAAAAAATTTTAACTTTTTTAAAAAATTTAGATTGCAAAATTATTATGCAAAATCTATTTTAGAGTCGTATATCATAAAAAATTCAATTATCTTTATTTTATTTCCCTACGACTTTGTTCCAAAAGGAATCGTTTTAAAAACGATTGAAAAGTTGAAAAAAATCGATGTTTTTCGAAATTTTTAAATATTTGAATGTTTTTATTAATGTTCCGGACATATTTGAGAAGGAGCATAAGCCAACTATAATTACTGAAGTTGTCACCTAATTTTATCTGCAAAAATCGGAATGCCACCTCTCACATCCACTTCAAAACAGATCCGCCCTGGTCTATACAGCGATAATTCCATAGTAAAAAAATCGAAAATTGCACTGTCATTGTTTATTTAATAGGTCAGTTTGGCATTTCATATATTTGCAAATATTTTTCTATAAAAATGTCTCGTTTTGGCACTGAATCTGTAGAGTCAATTAACACGTTGACGGACAGTGCGTCAAATGTATAAGCAAGTTTTTGACACTATATTTATTTTGCAAATGGAATACGGAAATTCTGAATCTCATTGCAGTCATAAATGAACAATACAAACCTTTCTAGAAAACAAATTACCATAACATAGCAACAGCAATTATTGTTATCTGGTCTCTCGCATTAGATAGTAGGAAAGACATTGATTGTGGGAATTTTTCATTTAATGTTCCAAATACTTCTAATAATTTTCGATTCCAATGAATTCTGCCGTATGTATGTTTCAGTTAATCAGTTAGCCAGAGAGGTTGAAATTGTACAACGAAGAGTGCATTTCGGAATGCGCCGCATGAGCTCTTTGATTTTCATATCGATAGCGTGTAAAACTGTAAAATTTATTGAGGGGATGGATAAATTGCTTCCTAGTAGGAAAAGGCAAGGTCGCTCCTCTGATTTCTGATCGAAAATGGTGTTCAAAATATCTCCAACAAATACATGTACCATTTTTCAAATCGGTAGTGTAGAACTACTCCGAGATCCATCTGAGGGTGTAACTTTCCATTCCCCATGGAGAGTGGCTTGCAAGCCTGTTTTTCAGTTTCAAAATGTAATTCGTTACATTTTTGACGAATTTACCAAATTTTACACCCGCGGTGTTACTATAATAGTTTTGGCTAATTTTGTGTCCTTACTCCTAGCATTAATCCTCCCCTGTTTTAAATGTAGAAGGGTAGCGTGTCACTGGCCCCCCAGGCCAATCTAGACGGGTGGGGGCGGTACAAACAAAATAAGGGCGATACAATCCGATACTAACGCAGTACAAACGAACATACACATCCCGGACCACCATATCGAAAAAGGGGGGATGGCATGTCACCAGCCCCTCCAGGCAGATTTAAAAGGGTGGAGGCAGTACAAAAGAATGAAGGGTGATACAATCCAGTACTAACGCAGTACAAAGGAAATAGCCTATTTTCGACATTCAGAAGGCAAAAAGTGCAGAGTAGAGGGTAGCATGTCACTGCCCCCCCCAGGCCAATCTAGACGGGTGGGGGCAGTACAAACAAAATAAGGACGATACAATCCGATACTAACGCAGTACAAACGAACATACCCATCCCGGACCTTCAGATCGAAAAAGGGGGGGATGGCATGTCACCAGCCCCTCCAGGCAGATTTAAAAAGGTGGGGGTAGTACAAACGAATGAAGGGTGATACAATCCAGTACTAACGCAATACAAACGAATAAGCTTTTTTTTGACCCTCAAATCGAAAAAGGGGGGATGGCATGTCACCAGCCCCTCCAGGCAGATTTAAAAGGGTGGGGGCAGTACAAACGAATGAAGGGTGATACAATCCAGTACTAACGCAATACAAACGAATGAGCTTTTTTTCGACCCTCAAATTGAAAAAGGGGGGGCTGGTGACATGGACCTGCTACCAGTGCCAGTATTGGTAACGGCATATGATAACGTGTCATAGATTCACATATCTCGCCAATATTTTCGTGCGTCTAGTTGGGTATTTACTGAATTAGGTACTATAGCAAGTATTTCTGTTGAAAAAATATAAATGGAATTATTTCGTAGTAGTCATAAAATATTTATTTGCAAGATTTGTAACTGTTACCAATGGTAACAGTGGTTACATGGACGCTTCGACACTGCATTAATGTATTACTAAGCTGTTATTTTTAATTGTGAACAATGAGCGGTAAAACGTATTGACGCAGCTGTAAATGTGAGTGCGAGTAAAATGCACTATTGGACTGCCGGAATGGCATCTCTCTCGCACTCACCATTGACAGCCGCCTAATACGTGCATGGCGCTCATTATTTTTACTTAAAAATAACAGCTTAGTAATAAAATAATGACAACAATTTCTTCAGGATCTTGTAGGCTTTAAGGGGCTTTAAACTTTGATTTAGTCACTTTCTGACTTTCATATTAATTACTTTTAACCGAGTTATTAAGCCTTGAAAATAGCCATTTTTCGTTTTTTTTTTCAAATTTAACTTGCTTATAACTAACAATCAAAAAAAAAATTCCGGGCCCAAAATATTGATTTTTGCAATTTGAATAAAAAAACTGGTAAAAAAAATTTTGGACCACTTTTCACGTGGGCGATTTCTTTATGTCTTATTATGGGATGTCTCACCAATGTGATTATGCAAAAAAATCTCATGGGAATGTTTTTTCCAACGAACCCGCCGTTTTCGCCTTGTCTATGTCATAATAAATATAATATAATGTCAGACCAACCAAATACACTGCTCAAAATGATCAAATCTTACTAAGAGTCGTATCAGTTTTTTTAGGAACCAGCTGTAAAATGGAATCATATTGATAAGAGTAACATTTTTATTTTGTAAAAGTTCCGCTGCAAATTACCATCTTTAACATAATCACCCAAATATGGCTATAAACTTCTTTGTCATAATTAGAATTTAATAACCTCCAAGCACTCAATTTGCAATTATACCCCATGCTGTGGGTGAAAAAACGTGATATAATTCAGGAATTTTTGAAACCTATCAGGTGTTGTAAAGGACGATGGCAGGAATAACTTACACTAAAATGTAACCAAAAATTTCAGCTTTTTTATTTATGACGTTTTTCATTTGTTAAATTTGCAATTTTTAAATTATTTTAATTTTGCAGCTTAGGGTATTCATTTTAGAGAAAAACTTTTTAATAGAAAATTGTAGTGAATTAAAAAACCTACAATTTGAGCTATAACAAGTTTAAGTTTGTTAATAAGTTATTGCAAAACAGCCTGCAAAAGGTCCAAAATGGCCGTTTTTTGCAATTGCATCATTTATTGTAAAAATACCTTTTATTTAATTTTTAAGGCTTTAAAATGAAGATCTTTCAATACCAAACAAAAAAAAATTATAGAGCCCGATTTGTAAACTTGTTGCTTAGATATTATAACTTTTTTATCCCAAGGGGACAAATGTCGAGGGCTATAACTTTTTGAAAAAAAATCGTAGAGAGTTAATCTAAGATCCACTCTCCTTCTAAAGACTTATATTTTCATATTCTGATGCAAATAAATGCGTAAAATATTTATCAACTTTTTATTTCGGGTTTGAAAATAAGGGGGCAAATTTCGTTATAAACATTTAGAACTGAAGCCGCCCCTGTACATTCTATGAGTTTCTAACTTACAGATTATTGTTGTTGAAGACAAAATAAAGATTCAAAACAAAATAAAAATTTTCTACAACTAATTGAGGCCGAGATAATTGCTTTTGCTTTCTTAAATCGTAATGACTTTATATATACCAATTAAGAAATTTTTTCAAAGTCATCAACTAAAGAAAGACTTATATTATCTTAAAATAAAAATTATTTTAAACGAAAATTACATTTAATTATTAAAAATGATTTTGTGTAGTGGAGATTTATTTTTCTGTACGAATGTGATTTATTGTGTCGGTTACCCTTAGCAACGGTTAGCAACTTATAGTACATTAAATCACGGTTTTTGCTCCAAATTTTAGAGCACGGCTTCGATTGACTTGAAATTTAGCAAACACATAGTCAAAGGATAAAAAAAATAAAAGAAAAAGGGGTGAAAAAATATACGTTCAAAATAAGTTAGGAAATGGATAAAACGTCTAATTCTAAGCAACTTTTGTTCTACAACATTTTCTCATTTAGTTATGTAATACTTTTCGAGTTATTTCCGAGTAAATACGTTCATTATTCAACAAGAAAAGAACCCGTTTTTAGGCGGTTTTTGGCAAATAACTCAAAAAGTAAGTACTTTATTGCAAAAAAACATGTTTAGAAAAAATATAGCCCATTAAAAATTAATAAAATGGTGTATGTATGAACTCACTAGACCCAGCAGAAGCAAAGTTCTAGCTAATGAAAAATAGGTTCATATCCGTCGAATTTCAAAGTCAAATACCCAAGAAATGATGAACTTTTTGGAGAACACTCATTACAACTTTTTTAAAGGGTTTAAAAAATATATGTACCTATCTGTTTTTTAAAAAAGTTTGTAGCAACAATAGTAAGCAAGTTACGCTCAAAGCAAAGTTGGTCCCTTTTTTTTTTGGTAAAAAAACTCGGGAAAGTCACCCCCTAATTAGCATCAAAAATGAAATTAATCCTTTTTACTTCATAAGTTGCTTTAGTCGTGTATGTGTCGTTTATGTGTTTCATTGGTTCAAAGTGATTATTTTTGAAGGGACTGTAGTTGAAAGGAATTGAACTAGTCAATAATCACGAGTGTATGCAAATTTAGAACAGCCATATATTAACCAATTTTTGCCTTACAAAAAAAATCCAAAATACTCAGAAAAGCAAAAACTACATTTTTTTACTCTTTGTGATTTTTGGTCACACTAATAAATTTTAAGTTATTTTGAAAAAAAAACATTTTTATAAATTTAAAATTAAAACAGATTTACTTTAAAACCATTTTTTTAATAAGGCCCTTTGAACCGATGATATTTACAGATCATATAAATAATACATGAGCAAAGTAACTTATGAACCGGTAACGATTAATTTAATTTAAGATGGTAATTAGGGAGTGACTTTCCCGAGTTTTTTTAATAAAAAAACATAGATCAACTTTATTTTAAGCGTAACTTGCTTACTTTGGATACTAGAAACTTTTTTCACAAACAAAAAATAATATTTTGTTAAAAACTTTAAAAAAGTTCTAATGAGTGTTCTTCAAAAAGTGCATCATTTTTTGGTTATTTCACTTTGAAATATTTACTTTGAAATTTGACGGTTAAATAAATTACACATGACACAATAAATTACTTTCGTACAGAATAGAATAATAAACCTCCACTACACTTTAAAAATCATTTTTTGGAATATTTTTTACGGTTGCTATTTTTCTCGTTTGTTTTAAAAATCTTTTTTAAAATTTTTAAAAATGTATGGGTTTTACAATAAACATTTTATAGTTAATGCAGGTTAATGCATGTGTTTTTTTGTTAAAAAAATTGACAACGAATAGCAATGAAGGGGCCCTTAACCTCTAGTGCCCTGGGCCCGAAGTTAGGTTAAACCGACACTGAGGGCCGGTTGTTCGAACGCTAATCAACAATGATCATTATCAAATATTTAATTACTGTTGTTTGGGTTGCTAAAAACATAATTGATTACAATTATGAAATTACTAAATCAATTATGTTAATAATTGTTATGTTAATTGATTAACTAATCTCATAATTATAAGCAATTATGTTTTCAGCAACCCAATAAAAGTTGACTTTGACAGTTTTGGTGACAGTACTTAAATATTTGATAGTGATCATTGTTGATTAGCGTTCGAACAACCGGCCCTGGGAATAATAAACCTCCACTACATTTTAAAAATCATTTTTAATAATTAAATGGAATTTTCGTTTAAAATAATTTTTATTTTAAAATAATATAGGTCTTTCTTTAGTCAATGACTGTGAAATAATTCCTTAATTTTGTTATAAATAAAGTCACTACGATTTAAGAATACAAAAACAATTATTAGTGGAGTCAATGAAGGTTTTCACCTCCGATTTCGTTGAACCTCCATCGATTTTCATGAAAATTGGTAAGTATGTAGAGGATACCTCAAGAAACAAAGGTGACATGGTGCCAACTTGCGCTTTTACCCTAGGGGGGGATGCCACCCCTTCTCGGGGGTGGAAATTATTTTATTAAAAATAATACCACTAATCGATAGAGGGACAAATTATAAGTAAAATTTGTTATATAAAGTTATTTCAATAAATCAATAGTTTTTGAGTTATTAAAGATCAAAAGTTTTGATTTTTCCTGAAAAAAATCCATGTTTTAAAGCAGTTTTTCATAAATAACTCAAAAACCATAAGTTTCTTCACAAAAGTTGTTATTACCAAAATCGAAGGTAATATAAAAATAAATAAGCTACTTATTCGAAAAATCCTTTATTACATATACAAAGTGAGTTATATGCAATTGAATGTATATTTTTTTGCCGCGAGTACTCAAATCTTAGTATTCAAGCTTAAATAACAGGAAAACGATGCACTTTGTTAAATATAGATATTAAACATTTTAATAAAGTACTTAAAGGTAACTATCAAAAAGATATATAAGAAGTCGATAGCATCAAAATTAAGCAAGTTATGATGGAAATAAGAGGACCCTTTCAGATTTTTTAGGGAAGAATGAAAAATGAAACATACGTCATTTCCACAAAAATTAAAATTTATAGTAACCCATTTAACACTTTATTTATTTTAACATGAGTAATAACTTCAACAATTTTGACCGGTTTAAAATGCATATTTTTGAAAAAAAATACGATTAAAAAAATTTGAATTTTTCAAATTTTCGTGAATTTCATTTTATTTTGATAATAACTCCAAAAATACTCGATGTACTTAAAAAATGGTAGAGAACAAAATTTTAGTTTTAACTTTATTTAACCTTTTTCTTTTTTTAATATTTTTTTACGACAAAAAATAACCGAGATAGAAACATTTAAAACCTAAATTTTACTGCGAGAACCATGGAACCGGGGCCCTTTCACCTTGTATTTAAAAAAAATAAAGGATTGAGAAAATTATGTTTAATACAGTGTTATAGAACTTTTACTTAGCTTTGTAATGGTTTTTAGATAAATCTCATATTTCAAAATTTAACGGAGTTATTTAAAAAAAAAACCAATAACATTTTCTTTGAAAAAATTTTATAGCGGAGATTTTGTATGTATACAGGTTGTGGGAAGTCCAATTAGTCGTTTGTTGTAGGAGATACGAAAAAAGTTTATTTAGGTCAGATTGGGGCATAGATAATATCAGAATTTAAATACATTTCCAAATATACAGGGCCACCCATATTGACAGGGTGAAACAAAATTATCTTTTGTTTAATGGAACACCCTGTATATTTTTACATTTTTGGATTCTCCTCTATGTTTTATTTCTTAAAATATCAGGTTTTGTGATGTTATTCGAAGTAGTTTAAAAGATAATTACGTTTTTATTTTCAAATTTCATACCAATATTCACCCCCTGTATAATTGTAGTGATTTGACATCAGAAAATCAATTTATGTTCAAGTGATTTTTAATATAATCCATTATTGTTAAAAATTATTAATCTAGCAAAACGTTTAATTTTAGCTAATACAGGGTTGGTCGAAACTGAATGAGTGTTTACTCAAAGTTTGAGAGTATGAGTTTTCTCAAACGGAGCAGCCTGTAATGCCTGTAATGAGCATTGTAATGAAATGCTATTGTATGGTACTTTATTATTTCCCACTCTGCCAGTGAGAACTGAATTTATTTTTGAAATCCCTAACTTTATGTCTTTAATTATTTTAAATATTGTAAACGATTAAAAAACAATCAAATTAAATTGAAATAAATAACCAGTGTATATCTTCCACGTTTACTTCATATTTACCGTAGCCTGTACCATAACATTGCACAGATTATATCCCTATATAGCAACGATATACCATGAATGTGAATTCATACTTGAGAAATGTCCGATATCCAGTCTCACAAAAAAAAGGGATTCCTCAAACATAATATATATGCAGACAAAATCTGCCAAAGTGATTTGCGATATCTAATTAAAGGCCCTACCAAGTTGGTTTTGTTGAATATAGCATGGAAGCACGACGATACTTTAGTGATAAGCGCATTTTTCGTAGTAGCTATAGTATGTTGTTTTATATTATGTATTACCTATATTAAATTAGTTTTAGTATGTTTCGTTTATCTAAAAAAATGTAAAACAAACAAAAATTCTGTTTTTCTTGTAGTTTTTTTTTTCGTATAAATATTGTTTTATATTGTAGTAAATTGAATTTAGTTTTAGTATGTTCCGTTTGTTTGTAGAATTATATGTAATTAGATTTGCTTTAATTACTAAAATAAATAAATTTTCAATTATATTTTATGTATTTGTGGAAAAGGAAACCTAGCATTAGCGGCCACATTTCTATAACGGCCAATTGTTTTCTATTTTTAGTGGCCGTTTTTGTCAGATTTTACTGTAGCAATAATATTTTATTAAATTATGAAATATTATTTAAATAAAAAATTTATAAACTTGATAAAAGAAAGTTTGCTTAGAATTTACTCCTCTATCTAATTATGGGGTTATTTTTAATAAAATAGTGTTCACCCATGAGAAGGGGTAACATCCACCCCCAGGATAAAAGCGCAAGTTGGTAGCACATCATTTTTGTTTCTTGAGGTATCCTCTAACTACTTACCAATTTTCATGAAGATTGATGGAGGTTCAACGAAATCAGGGGTGAAAACCTTCAGTGACTGCCTTTTTGGAAATATAAAAGATTAATTTTTTTCGTGATTGTCGATTTGCTAATTTTCTGATTTTTAGTTGCTATAAGGTTTAAAAAATTAATAAAAATTATAAATCATGCACATAAATGTAAAAAAATATTTATTTTACTTAATTAAACGAGATTGCTTGAGCCAGAATGCTGAAATCTGCATTTTTATCATTAAAAAAAAAGGTGGATTTCACCCCTAAAATGCAGAAAGCGCAACTTGGTGCCATATCACTTTTGTTTTTTGAAGTATCCTCTAACTAATCAACAATTTTCATGAAAATCGATGAAGGTTCAAAGAAATCGTGGGTGAAAACATTCAGTGACTACACTTTCAGAAATATAGAAGAATAAGGTTTTCGTGATTTTCGACTTGTTAATTTTCGGATTTTTGGTTGCTATAAGGTTTGAAAAATTAAAAAAAAATGTAATTCATGCACATAAATATAAAAAAAATATTTATTTTTCTTAATTAAACGAGATTACTTGCGCCATAATGCGGAAATCTGCATTTTTTACAATTTAAAAAGTAGGGGTGTATTACACCCCTAAAAGCAAAATCGCAAGTTGATGCTATATATCTTTTATTGCTTGAGGTATCCTCTAACTACTTACCGATTTTCATGAAAATCGATGAAGGTTCAACAAAATAGGAAGTGAAAACTTACAGTGACTGCACTTTCAGAAATCTAAAAAATAATTTTTAAAAAAGGGGTGTATTTCACCTCTAAAATGCAAAAAGCGCAAGTTGGCACTATGTCACCTTTGTTCCTTGAGGTATCCTTTAACCACTCACCAATTTTTATGAAAATCGATGGAGGTTCAACGAAATCTGAGGTAATAACTCATATCCACCTTCATTGACTCCACTATATCTCGACTTCAGTTGGTCGTAGAAAATTTTTATTTTGTTTTGAATCTTTAATTTGTCTTCAGCAACAATAATCCGGAAGTTAGAAACTCATAGAATGTACAGGGGCGACTTCAGTTCTAAATGTTTATAACGAAATGTGCCCCCTTATTTTCAATCCCGAAATAAGAGGTTGAAAAATGTTTTACGCATTTATTTACATCAGAATATGAAAATATAAGTCTCTAAAAGGAGAGTGAATCTTGGATTAACTCTCTACGATTTTTTTTTCAAAAAGTTATAGCCTTCGACATTTGACCCCTTGGGATAAACAAGTTATAATATCTAAGCAACAAGTTTACCCATCGGGTTTTAGAATTTTTTTTTATATTTGGTATTGAAAGATCTTCATTTTTAAGCCTTAAATAAATAAAAGTTATTTTTACAATAAATAATGCAATTGCAAAAAACGGCCATTTTGGACATTTCGCAGGCTGTTTGGCAATAATATATTAACAAAATTAAACTTGTTATAGCTCAAATTGTAGGTTTTTTAATTTACTACAATTTTCTATTTAACAGTTTTTCTCTAAAATGAATATCGTAAGGTGCAAAATTAAAAATCTTTAAAAATTGCAAATTTAACAAATGAAAAACGTAATAAATAAAAAAGCTCCTGAAATTTTTGGTTACATTTTAGTATAAGTTATTCCTGCCATCGTCCTTTACGACACCTGATAGGTTTCAAAAATTCCTGAATTATATCCTGAAATCGACCTATTTTTCACGGGTATGGGTGAAAGTGCGTTTGGAAAACGAAACTACACTTCAAAATTATTTATTCCTATTTTCAACTAATGGTAGTTACCTAGCCTAATATAACAGGGAGGAGGTGCAGAAAGTACCATCCAGTGAATATGCTACAATTTGAAATAAGATTTACCAACAAATTGTTTCTAGGAAACAATTAAAATCTATAAATTTTTAATAGTAAATTTAAATAATATTATTGAGTTAAACCCTACAACAATACTTCGGTCTATACAGGGTGTTTCATTAATAATTGTCCATATAGTAACTGGAGAAACCTTAGCACAAAATACGAAGATTTAACCTAAAACACTAAACAAAATGTGGTTATTTACTGAGTTACAGGGTGTTTTATCTAAAAATTTAAAAGTTATTTTTGCTCAGCATTTTAAAACTATTCGACGTATCCTTTTCATACTTGGCAGAAAGTATAGGTACTGTACAAACCACTAAATTATGTTAAACAAACGTTTATGGCTATTACCAGAGGCGTACGACGGGGGAAAGTGAATGGTTGACCCTTTCCAAATTATACGCCACTGGCGAAATTGCTATTTTAGTTTAATTTTTGGATTCTCCAATACTTTCCACGAAAATAATGTATTCTTAATTCGTAACGATAAAGTCATTAGTTTTCGAGATATTTGAAGTTAAAAATGAAACGACACGGTTATTTTATCAGTGTATTGTGTCGCTTCATTTTTAATTTCAAATATCTCGAAAACTAATCATTTTATCGTTACGAATGAAGAGTATATTATTTACATAAAAACTGTTGCAAAATCAAAAAATTACACTAAAATATCAATTTTGTCAGTGGCGTAGAATTTGGGAAGGGTCAACCAGCTACTTTCCCCTATCGTACGCCTCTGGTAGTAGCTAGAAACATTTATTAATCTTAATTTAGTAGGGTGTAGAGTACCTACACTTTCTGCCAAGTATGAGAAGGATACGCCGAATAGTTTTAAAGTACTGGGTGTACAAATAATTTTTAAATTTTACTCATATGAATCATATCATAAATTAATCAAAATTAATGTGCCGTTTCATATTTAACTTCAAATATCTCGAAAACAAATGACTTTATCGTTACCAATGAAGAGCATATTATTTACGTAGAAAGTAATGTAGAATCTAAATATGGCACTAAAATAGTAATTCCTCCAGTGGCGTAGAATTTGAGAAGGGTCAACCATTCACCATCCCCTGTCGTACGCCTCTGGTAGTAGCTAGAAGCGTTTGTTTATCATAATTTAGTAGAGTGTCTAGTAGTCGCACTTTCTGCCAAGTATGAAAAGGATACGTCGAATAGTTTCAAAATGCTGAGCAAAAATAATTTTAAATTTTTAGATAAAACACCCTGTAACTCAGTAAGGAACCACATTTTATTTAAATGTTTTAGGTTAAATCTTCGTATTTTGTGCTAAGGTTTCTCCAGTTACTATATGGACAATTATTAATGAAACACCCTGTATAGTATAACCAGCAGGGATTAAAATAATCATTTTATTCTGGATGTGGAACACCAAACAAAATACAGAAAGAATTAGGAAAAAAATCCAAAGTTATTACAATAATACTTGGTTGCACCAACAGATCTTAAGCTTAAGACGTGATTTAAGCTCAGCTTACGAAACATACGCGTTACACCATTCAGTTTCAGATCAATTTTCAGCTTGTCACAATTGATTGCCACGTGGATTGGATCGATAAGAATCGAAAATTATTTGGCAAAGTAAATTAGACTTAAAGCGGCCCTATCTATGAGCTGAGCTGGGCTAAGTTGGAGCTTAAGATTTGTTGGTGCAACCAGGCATTAGAGAATTATTTCGTCTCTCTAGTTAGGTATTTGTTGAATCTGTATTTCCACTGATACTTTCAAGGGCAGTGACTAATTTCAAGGAAAGGGACTTTTTCTGTTAATAAGCGTAATTTACAATGATGCTACGTAGAGTGGCAAAACCCAAAAAATATGCACTTTGTTTTGCATTGCATTTATCCAAACTTCTGTGAAACCTAAGCTTACGTCGAGTTTTTGCTTTCAGATTTTAGTTAATTTTTTTGGGTTTTTCCCTTTTATTTATTGTCTGTTATCACTCTGTAAGTGAACTTCAATTCTACTGCAATTTACTCTAATCTTATATTATATTTTTTGTGATTTTCTGAATGTTTTCCCAAAAAAAAATAATTTTTATCAAAATTAATGATACGAATAATTATTGGTCCATTCACTCATGGTAATATATTGCAAAACTTACAAATTAAACAACCGATTGGATTTACATGAAATTTGGCGTACCTACACATAGATAACATGTCAAAGAAAAAAAGCGACATCGTGCCGATGTGTAATTTTGCCCTGGGGGTGAGTTATACCCCTTCTTAGTAGTAAAAAATATACGTTCAAAGTAAGTCCGGAAGTGAATAAACTGACTAATTATTCTAAGCAACTTTTGTTCTATAGAATTTTTTTCACTAAGCCAATATTTTTGGGTTATTTGCGAGTGAATACTTATGTTAATTTTAATATGGGAGAGAATAATTAATAAACGGATACGTGAAGAAATCAAAATATGCGATAATCAATTTGGCATTATGCAGGGAAGATCAACAACAGATGCAATTTTCATTATAATGCAATTGATGGAGAAATGCAGGAATAAAGAAACAAAAGCTCATATGGTATTCATTGATCTTGAGAAAGCATTTGATAGAGTTTCTCGAGAGATTCTGTGGTGGGAATTCAATAAGAAAGGAGTCCCTAGTGAATATGTAAAGATTGTGAGCGATATATGTATGAGGGAGTAACGACTAGTGTTCGGACAGGGTGTGGAAGAGACTGATAAATTTCATGTGAAAGTAGGATTGCACCTAGGCTCGGTGCTTACTCCTTATTTTTTAGTCTCATTTGTTTTGGACTGAATAACAGCGAAACTACAGGGTAACATTCCATGATGCTTAACCTTCGGAGTACGAAGACTGAGTCAAGCGTGACCCGAAATTCACTTATTTCTTAATATTTTATGAAATAATTTTTTTACAAATCCGATTGATCGTAAGTTCTCCTTATTTGTTTCAATCTATTTTTTCGTATATAATTCGTGAACATGCAAATTACATGTTTTTCCTCTACGTAACATCTATGATGCCGGGTCAGTCCTGACCCGGTCTTCGGATTTCGAAGAATATTTTCAATATGTTTGTAGGTACACGTAAACCGCAACCGTCTCTGTTTACGGGTATACGTATTCAAATATATGGCCGGAGCGAATTTACCCATGCCCGTTTTCTGTACGGTATTAAAATCTCGCGCCGCCGCCGGGCCGGAGCGAACTAGTATGTGCTCATGGGAAACCATCTTAAAAAATTTAAATACAATAATTTAGGATTATAATTGTTATGTTTGTTTGTTTTTTGTTGAATTAAAGATACTGTTTATTAATACTGACTATTTAAAACATCCTTATAAATAAAATGAGAATGGGTCACGCTTGACCCATCATCGTAATCTAAGTAAGTCAAATAATCTCCGTACTCCGAAGGTTAATGTATGCTGATGATGTAGTGTTAGTAGGAATTAGTGAAAGAGACTTAGAACAAAAACTGGAACAGTGGAGACAAGCTCTCGGGAAAAAGGTTTAAAACTTAATAGGACAAAAACAGATTATTTGGAATGTTCGTTTAAAGATGGAGTTATACCTACTACAAATAAAATAGTATCTTTGAATGGTGAAATAACTGTGAAAAGCAATAGTTTTAAGTACTTAGGATCGGTATTAGTGAGTGATAAAGAAATAGATGGAGATGCATGCAGTAGAATTAGGGCTGGATGGATGAAGTGGAAGGAAGCGAGTGGTGTGTTGTATGACAGAACTGTTTTAATGAAGCTAAAGGGAAAATTCTTTGAAACAGCCATAAGACCGGCCATAATGTACGGAACTGAATGTTGGGCAGTACAATAAAAGATGAACAACGAATGGAAATTGGATGGATGGTGAAAAAATGAGAAAATTAGATGGTTGAGTGGAGTAACAAAAAAAGGATAAAATTAAAAATGAGCATAGAATAGAATAGAATAGAATATCTTTATTTATCCAATTCGATCACAATGTGATATAGGACATGTCATGTAGGTACATAAAACATAAGCAACAAGTCATATAGGACAATTACATAAAATACAATCAACACAATACAATTTAATAAAAAAAAAGATATGCAATATAGACCGTTTCTGAACCCCGTCGGTCCTCATTCCCTGTAGTCTTTTATTAAGTCAAAGTAATCATTTAAGTTGTAAACGCATAATTGGATCAAGCATGATTTTAATTTATTTTTGAATTTTTGAATATTATTTTCATTTCTCATAACAAGTGGCAAACAGTTGTAAAACTTAGATCCTGCAAAATCAGGGCTAGTTTCAAAAAGAGTTGTGGAATGTTTACACACGCTTATCAACCTTCCGTGCCTTGTCGGGTAAGTATGATAATCAGAGTTGGAGGTAAAATTTTGAAATTTAGTTTTAACATTAATAATACACTTATAAATATAAAAAGCATGGAAAGTCAACAGTCTGTGTTCAATAGAATATTTACATGATTGTTTATTATCAATATTCAATATCAGTCTAAGAATTCTCTTTTGAGTTATAAAAACTCTGGAAGCGTTCCTAGAGTTTCCCCACAAGACAACATTATAGGCCATAATATGAGTAAACCAATGCATAGTACACACTTATCAATTGATTGGTATTAAACAGAGTTTTCAACTGGAGGATCGCATAGTAACCCTTATTCATATTTTTGCAGACTTTAGTAACATTCTCATCCCATGTCATATTACTTTCTAGAATGCTACCAAGAAATAATGTTTTATCACTAAACGGTATTTCCTCAGAACTAACTGTGATCTTATAATCATGGGATGGCTTACTGCGCGAGTAAAACTGCATACATACAGTTTTCTTTGCATTTACCATTATAGAGTTCCTTTTACACCAGGTTGGAAATTCCTGTGATATTAAGTTCATTTTGGATATGAGTTCAACTTCAGTTGAAGCGTCAACTAAAACTGTTGAATCATCTGCATAGAGAACTGTATGATCTGCAGTTAAAAAATTTATCAAGTCATTGACATATAATAGAAATATTAAGGGTCCCAATACGGAGCCCTGCGGTACACCTTGATCAATATTAAAAACAGATGACTTCTTATTATCGATTTTTACTAGGAATTTACGATGTTGTAAGTATGACCTTAGCCAGTTCAAGAAATGACCCCTAAAACCAAGCGCTTCTAATTTATGCAGAATAATTTCAATGTCAATAGAGTCAAAAGCATTAGTTAAGTCAAAAAAGAGTGCACCCACATACCTTTTTCGATCCAAAGCAGCGTGGATGTAATTAGATAATGAAATAGAGGCACTCTCCGTAGACTTACCAGGCAGAAACCCATGCTGACATTTATTTAAGATATCATATTTGTTCAGAAAATTTAACATTTTATTGTAAATACATTTTTCGATAATCTTAGAGAGTACACTTGTTACAGTGATTGGCCTGTAATTATCAACCAAACATGGATCTCCCTTTTTGAAAATTGGACTAACTACTCCCGTTTTAAGGTCACTTGGAAACTTGCCATCCTTGACAGATAGGTTGATGATGTGAGATAGAACTGGAGATATACAGGGTGTCCCCGAAAATAGTGCGTTCCTTAAAGGTATAGGTAGAAGCCACAATGTAGAGCAAAAAAGTCTTATAACATTTTTTCTAAATTCCGCCGTTTGATCAAAAAACGAAAATACATTTTGATATGAAAATTAAAGTCTGGCAAGACCGCGCAATTAAAAATAGTAGGTTTGTAGGTCAGTTGTATCCGGTAGGTAAAATAATGAAAGTGTTAACCAAACCGATATCCACATCTGGCGTCTAGTCACATTATTAAAGCAAGAAATAACTATTTTGCAGATAGGTGCCATGTCAACAACAGTGCAACAACCCCAAAAATCACATCTAATAAAAACAGGGGTTTGATTAGGTTAAATTTCCAAAGTGGCAAGAAGTTCTTCTACGCCACGTTGCCATGTCATTCGAATTTATGAAAACAAAAATTCGCTTATATGTCGAACAATGTAATTTTTTTCTTGGAAACGGTTAACTTCAGAAAAAATGTTATAGCACTTTTTTGTCCTAAATTGTGTATTTTATCCATACCTTAAAGGAACGCACTATTTTCGGGGACACCCTGTATATGAAGAAATGTATTTTATTATTTTAGTAGGGATTTGGTCGATGCCTACTGAGCTGGTATTGTTTAAGGAAGATATAACATTCTCAATATCAAATGGTGACACTTCAGAAAAAAGAATGTGTTATTAATTGTCATAGTTGTGAAATCTTGAAAGGTATAGTTATTGAAATGTTTTAATAATGTGTCCTTAACTTATGTACAAAAATACTCACCAAATTTGTTTGCTATCTGTTCTGGATGGATCAATAATTTATTATTATCAGTAATACTCCACTCAATATTGTTTTTATTTTTACCAGTTTGACGATTCACAGTTTTCCAAATCTCCTTTCTTCTTTTATTATTATTTTGATTGTGTAAATAACTTTGACAGGAGGTTTTTTTGTATCCTTTACCTTACGGATAAAGTTGGCCTTCTGTATTTTATAGTTAAACATTAAATCTGGATTACCACTAACATTCGCTAGCCAAAATAAATCTTTTAGAGATGAAGGATGAAGTTATTTTTTAATCCTAATAGCAAAATTAATAATATTGAAAATATTAAAAACATTACTAAAAGATTTTTAAATTGAAAACTTATTGGTACATTTCCCTGGTGACACCTCCAAGGCTTCTACAATTTGCAAGCCAAATGGATGCTGCAGTGAAGACAAAGGGAAGGAATTCTACACTATGCAATTCACATCCCCCGTCTGCAGCTCGGTAAAGTTCCAACGGAAAATGCACCTGGTTACTCTACAGAGTAATACGACTATAAAATAAAAATGTATACCATTTTTATTCAGTTGCAATGCGAAGGCAAAACAATCTTACTTTTCAATTAGAATACGGAGCGCAGTCTAATGATCTGAATCGCGATTTTCGGCTCTTATTGGAGCCTCATCGGAAAGAACGTAGGCACTGTTCTCAATACCCTAATTGACCGACGTCGAGAGTTTTACCCACCCATTGCAACCGAAGTGAAGGTATTACGTGACTAGCGTCATCTGGCAATTGAAAGATGAAGTTAGTTTTCAATCCTAATAGCAAAATTAATAATATTATAAATATTAAAAACATTACTAAATAGTTATTTATGATATAAGTGTTAAAAGTACACGTTTAAGGCACGCATGTGAAAGTTTGCAGAATGAGCGATAGCGAGTTCTGCAATTCACATGAGTGCCTTAAGAATGTACTTTTTAACAGGCATATCATACAATATTTTTTCTACAAACGTAATTACAATACAATATCTACAAAAACTTTTACTTGAACTTGACTGACATTCCAATTTTATATTTTTTTGACATTACATCAAAATTGCATATACGGTCAATACGAACTGCAGTGCCTTAAATTTTTTTTAAAGCACTAGTCCCTTAAAGTAGCATTTTTAACGCTCGTATGGAGTGCTAAAAATTGCATTTTTAACACGGTTGTGGAAAAAGATTTTTAAATTGAAAACTTATTGGTATATTTCCCTGGTGACACCTCCAAGGCTTCTACAATTTGCAAGCCAAATGGATGCTGCAGTGAAGACAAAGGGAAGGAATTCTACACTATGCAATTCACATCCCCCGTCAGCAGCTCGGTAAAGTTCCAACGGCAAATGCACCTGGTTACTCTACAGAGTAATACGACTGTAAAATAAAAATGTATACCATTTTTATTCAGCTGCATAGTGTAGAATTCCTTGCCTTTGTCTTCACTGCAGCATCCATTTGGCTTGCAAATTGTAGAAGCCTTGGAGGTGCCACCAGGGAAATGTACCAATAAGTTTTCAATTTAAAAATCTTTTAGTACTGTTTTTAATATTTTCAATATTATTAATTTTGCTATTAGGATTGAAAACTAACTTCATCTTTCAATTGCCAGATGACGCTAGTCACCTAATACCTTCACTTCGGTTGCAATGGGTGGGTAAAACTCTCGACGCTGGTCAATTAGGGTATGGAGAACAGTGCCTATGTTCTTTCCGATGAGGCTCCAATAAGAGCCGAAAATCGCGATTCAGAGGACTGGACTGCGCTCCGTATTCTAATTGAAAAGTAAGATTGTTTTGCCTTCGCATTGCAACTGAATAAAAATGGTATACATTTTTATTTTATAGTCGTATTACTCCGTAGAGTAACCAGGTGCATTTTCCGTTGGAACTTTACCGAGCTGCAGACGGGGGATGTGAATTGCATAGTGTAGAATTCCTTCCCTTTGTCTTCACTGCAGCATCCATTTGGCTTGCAAATTGTAGAAGCCTTGGAGGTGTCACCAGGGAAATGTACCAATAAGTTTTCAATTTTAAAATATTTTAGTAATGTTTTTAATATTTTCATTATTATTAATTTTGCTATTAGGATTGAAAACTAACTTCATCTTTCAATTGCCAGATGACGCTAGTCACCTAATACCTTCACTTCGGTTGCAATAGGTGGGTAAAACTCTCGACGCTGGTCAATTAGGGTATGGAGAACAGTGCCTACGTTCTTTCCGATGAGGCCCCAATAAGAGCCGAAAATCGCGATTCAGAGGACTGGACTGCGCTCCGTATTCTAATTGAAAAGTAAGATTGTTTTGCCTTCGCATTGCAACTGAATTAAAATGGTATACATTTTTATTTTAAATCTTTTAGCTTTGTACTCAGCTGAAGAATTTCAGTATTGATCCAATTTCTGTTGGTATTATTAGTTATGCGTTTTGACATTAAGGGACATGTTGTATCAATATGATAGGAGACAGAGTTCAAAAAGGATCTATATGCATCATCTACATCATTTGAATATGTATAAACATTTTCGAAATTCTCAGAATCAAGTCTCAACAAAAGTTTCTATAAGTAACTATCTGGGATGTAGCAGTATTGTTACTCTCAGATATATTTAAATTGAAATGAAGTCCTAGATGATCACCTAAATTGTAGTTCACCACGGCCTCATTGTATAATTGAGGAATATTAGTAATAGACCAGGGCGCATCTGTAAAAATATTGGTACATTTGGACGTTGAGAGGTGACTCAAATTTTTTTGCAGAAATTGCTTGAAAATAACTCAAATAATAATATTTGAGTTATCCTCCCTCTAAAAAAGGTCCAGAACATTGTTTAAATAATTAAAATGTCAAAAAATGAAGGAAAAATTCGATTTTTTTCTTCGTTTTTTGTAACTTTAAAAGTATTCATTTCCTAGAAAAGTTGTACTAACATAAAAGTTGCGTAATTAAATTTCCTACAATATAGAATTGGTTAAAAATTTAAAAAATAGTCACCCTTGTTGTAAGACAGCAATAATTGCGAAAAAAACATGCAAAAACAAGTATTCGCATTTTACGTTTTTCAATCATTTACGCTACACTTACGATCTTCAGGTTTTACCCAGAGAAACTTTATGATATAATAAAAGAACACTGTAAATTTCATTAAGATCGGTTCGACAGATTTTGCAAAATAAATTTTGCAATCCAGCTTTCGCAAAAATTCATTTCTTCAAAATGTTACAGGACTGAAAATAAAGCAGGTAGCAAGTTGAAATTTTTTTGCTTATAGAAGTGTACTGTAACTGTCATTTGCAATTTTCAAAATTAAAATCGATTAACTACCACGGCGTCAGGATTTTTTTTAAATAAACATTAATTATTGGTGCTACGCGCAGGACAGCGGATAGTTTACCCTGATTGGGCATTCCAATGACCTTTGATAATGATTGATACATTTTAATTTTTATTACATTTGGATATAAATAAATAAATTTGTTAATTGCAAAATAAAAACACATACTCTATCTTTTGAAATACCACTTTTTTTAGCAAAAACTTTCTTTGTTCATATATTTTAACATAGAAAATAAAAGTTTATTATTTTTAAACATATACAATTGTTTAAACAATATTTCACAAACAATAATAAAATTAGTTTGATTTTTGTGGAATTAAAATATTAAAATACAACAAAATAGAGAGGTAAGAAAATAATATATTAGATAAAGATTGGAAGAAATTTTGGTGGAAATCAACTTGTGTGAATCGAACACCGCTGTCCTGCGCGTAGCACCAAAAATTAACGTTGTTCTGAAGCTATTTTCTTGTGGCATTTTTATAATCAAGTATATTCAAATGGGAAATAAGCCATAATTTTACCTAAAAATGATTTTATTAACGTTTCGACGCCCAAGTCGAGTGTCGTTGTCAAAATACAAAATAATACTAAATAAACAAAAATGTTGTTGCTTAGTAAAAAATTCTTCTAATAATTTATTTAATCTGATTCATTTATATTGGCAATTCAGACACGTATTATACATTTTAAAGTAGACGACTTTAAAATGATATTGCCAATATTGATGAGTTGCGTTCCTGGGACGACTTTACTAAAAGATAGTTCATTCGATTACATGAAATCAATCTTAACTCAAGAATATCCGCCACAAAAAATCATAGCATGTGATCTGTCTTTAAAAAGGCAACCAAATGCAACGGTGGCACTGAAATTCTCGCGTTAGAGATTCCATAGTAAATCACGAGGGAAAACCAGGAAAAACCTCGTGATACTATCCCGACATCGTAAGTATTTGGGTTTACATTTAGTTTACTCTCAAAAATAATACCAAATTCTGACTTGATATTTTAAATTTTAAATAATACTAAAATACTAAATATGTACTAACTCGATATGTTACTGATTTACTAATTGTGGTATTTTCTTTCTATTGACTTCCTCCTTTAATATGGGTAACCACATCCTACTGCATTCTACCGAGGAATTTGCGACACAATTGGTTTCTTTAGCATAATTAGAGCCGCTTCTTTGATTTTTCTCTTTTTACTATCTGCTTCTTTTAGGACTATACTTGAATCTCTCCACTGAACTCTATGTTCATTATCCCATGCGTGTTGACATATTTGAGATCTATCAAATTCTCTATTTTTTATATAAGACTGATGTTCATTTACTCTAACGTCTAATGGTCTTGACGTTTCACCTATATAAAATTGTTCGCATTCACAAGGTATTTTATAAATAAAACAAACACATTGAGATCTATTCTATCTAAAACTAAACCTAACAGTGAACAAGAAAGAACAAAGAATTGTATTTATAAAATACCTTGTGAATGCGAACAATTTTATGTAGGTGAAACGTCAAGACCATTAGACGTTAGAGTAAATGAACATCAGTCTTATATAAAAAATAGAGAATTTGATAGATCTCAAATATGTCAACACGCATGGGATAATGAACATAGAGTTCAGTGGAGAGATTCAAGTATAGTCCTAAAAGAAGCAGATAGTAAAAAGAGAAAAATCAAAGAAGCGGCTCTAATTATGCTAAATGAAACCAATTGTGTCGCTAATTCCTCGGTAGAATGCAGTAGGATGTGGTTACCCATATTAAAGGAGGAAGTCAATAGAAAGAAAATACCACAATTAGTAAATCAGTAACATATCGAGTTAGTACATATTTAGTATTTTAGTATTATTTAAAATTTAAAATATCAAGTCAGAATTTGGTATTATTTTTGAGAGTAAACTAAATGTAAACCCACATACTTACGATGTCGGGATAGTATCACGAGGTTTTTCCTGGTTTTCACTCGTGATTTACTATGGAATCTCTAACGCGAGAATTTCAGTGCCACCGTTGCATTTGGTTGTCTTTTTAAAGACAGATCACATGCTATGATTTTTTGTGGCGGATATTCTTGAGTTGGGATTGATTTCATGTAATCGAATGAGTTATCTTTTAGTAAAGTCGTCCCAGGAACGCAACTCATCAATATTGGCAATATCATTTTAAAGTCGTCTACTTTAAAATGTATAATACGTGTCTGAATTGCCGATATAAATGAGTCAGATTAAATAAATTATTAGAAGAATTTTTTACTAAGCAACAACATTTTTGTTTATTTAGTATTATTTTGTATTTTGACAACGACACCCGACTTGGGCGTCAAAACGTTAATAAAATCATTTTTAGGTAAAATTGTGGCTTATTTCCCATTTGAATATATTTGATTACAAAAATTAACGTTTATGTAAAAAATTTCCTGACGCCGTGGTAATTAATCGATTTTAATTTTGCAAATTGAAAATGAAAGGTACAGTACACTTCTATAAGCAAAAAATAATTCAACTTGCTATCTGCTTTATTTTCAGTCCTGCAACATTTTAAAAAAATGAAATTTTTTTGCGAAAGCTGGATGGCAAAATTTATTTTGCAAAATCTGTTAAACCGATCTTAATGAAATTTACAGTGTTATTTTACTATATCATAAAGTTTTTCTGGGTAAAATATGAAGTTCTTAAGTGTAGCGAAAATGGATGAGTAACGTAAAATGCGAATACTTGTTTTTGTATGGTTTTTTTCGCAATTATTGCTATTTTGCAACAAAGGTTACTATTTTTTAAATTTTTAACCAATTTTTTATTGTAGAAAATTTAATTACGCAACTTTTATGCCAGTACAACTTTTCTCAGAAATTAACAGTTTTAAAGTTATAATCAAAAAACCAATAAAAAAATTGAATTTTTCCTTCATATTTTGACATTTTGATTATTTAAGCAATGTTTCGGACCATTTTGAGTGGGAGGATAACTCAAATATTATTATTTGAGTTATTTTCAAGCAATTTCTGCAAAAAAATTTGAGTCACCTCTCAACGTCCATCTCTAAACAGATGCGCCCTGGACTATAAGAAAATAATCTAGTTTTGATCGTGAAATTACACTGTTTTTGTTTGTAAATATCCTAGTTGGTTCAGTATTCTTACAGTTAAGTCCAAAACTAATAATGAAATCCATTAATATAGATTTTTCCCTTGACTTTTTAAGATAATCAATGTTAAGATCACCACAAAGAATAATAAAATCATATTTAACGTAACAAATATTAAATACATGATATAATTTATGTATAAAAATATCAATATCTCCATTAGGGGAGCGATACACATTGAGTAATAGTTATTTATGATATAAATGTTAAAAGTACACGTTTAAGGCACGCATGTGAAAGTTTGCAGAATGAGCGAAGCGAGTTCTGCAATTCACATGAATGCCTTAAAAATGTACGTCTTAACACGCATATCATACAATATTTTTTCTACAAACGTAATTACAGGACAATATCTACAAAAACTTTTACTTGAACTTGACTGACATTCCATTTTTATATTTTTTGACATTACATCAAAATTGCCTATACGGTCAATACGAACTGCAGTGCCATAAAAATTTTAAAGCACTAGTACCTTAAAGTAGCATTTTTAACGCTCGTATGGAGTACTAAAAATTGCATTTTTAACACGGTTGTAGAAAAACAAAATTTTTTTGAGTCACATCTAAAATTAATACAACAACACTCAAAATTAAAATCTTGACAGATGTTCGTGAGAAAACTTGGAATATTAAATTTAAAATTAACCTTTACAAATGTAAGTACACCACCGTGTATATGATCACTCCGATTATAGTACGAACCTAAGAGATAATTAGGAAGATAAAAAGAATTTACTTATATTGTTGTCGTTACACCATGATTCGGATATACATAGTAAATCCGGACTTTCAGTTTTAAGCAATAATTCAATACGATTTATTTTGTTTACAATAGATTGAGAGTTAATACATACGATTTTTAGTTGATTAGTACTGCCTTTAAACTTATTTGTAGTATCTAGTTTGCCTGATGCCGGACTTGTAGCAATTATTTTTGGTTTTGTTGGTGACTGCGGTTGGTAAAATTCTTGTACTTGAAGTCAAAGGGGGCATATTATGGGAAGTCTATGTGTGGCACCAATTGATGCCAAAATGAGAGAGCATAGGTTAAGATGGTTTGGTCATGTTCAACTTCCAGACGTTAACCACCCAATACAAAGGATGACTGAAGTGCAGATCCCTGAAAGGAGTAGGAGAGGAAGACCAAAGAAGATCTGGGAGAGACGATTAGGCAGGACATGTTGGTAAGGGGATTAATATTGATATGACTCAAGATAGAATTGTGTGGAGAAATGCAATTAGGGAAGACGACTCCGCATAGGTAAAGAGAATGATGATGACTTATGTTCATTTTTCAACAAAAGAACCACGTTTTTAGATGGTTTTTCGCAAATAATTCAAAAAGTAAGTATTTTATCGCAAAAAAAAAAAACAATCTTAGCAAAAATATATCTTATAAAATAGAGAAGAAAATGGTATATCTATTTATGTATGAGGCCTGTAGACCCAGTAGAAGCAGAGTTGTAAGTAATGATAAATGATAAATATCCAAAAAATTAAGCCCTTTTCGGGGAAAACCATTAGTCATTACAACTCTTTTTTTTTCTTTTATACCTACAATGATAAGCGTGCTAATAACCGGCAAAATAACGCAAAAGATGGAAAACATAATATTGTGAAAGAAAAAGAGATGAAACTAGTAAAGGTGGAATTATCGATATAAACGTTTAAATTAACATTACGTTACATACCTAGTTTCCTACCTTTAGACGTCTCTGACAGGAGTAGTTTATAAAATTTTTCTGTCACAATGACAGTTGTCATACTCCTCGCATACGTCTAAAGGAGGGAAACTGTTTATACGTTTACATCTATAATTTCCAACTCTACTAGTTTCATCTCTTTTTATCTCACAATTTAATAAGTTTTCCATCTTTTGCGTTATTTTTCCGGTTATTAGCGTATTCATCACTGTATTTTATATACAGTGATGTGCGTGCTTATAACGGGCAAAATAGCGCAAAAGATGGAAAACGTATAAGTTGTGAGATAAAAAGAAATGAAACTAGTCGAGCTGGGAAATTTAGCGATATTAACATATTAATTCACATTATATTGATTGTTTCCCACCTTTACATAAATCAGAGGGTTCTTCTTCTTCTTTAATTAAGTTCCATCTTCTATCGAAGGTTAGAAATCATCATGGCAAATGCGGACCCTGTTGACTGCCGCTCTAAATAGCTCTGCACTACTTCATTCGAACCATTCCCGTAAGTTCTTAAGCTAGGATGTTCTTCGTCTTCCCACATTTCGATTTCCTCGGATTTTGCCTTGCGTAATAAGTTGTAATAATGAGTAGGTATTTTTGCCCTCTCATGACATATCCCAAGTACTCAAGTTTTCGTCTTTTGATAGTTCGTATTATTTCCGGCTAATTTCCTATCCTTGTAGTTACTTCCACGTTCGACATTCTTTGAATCCATGATATTCGTAGGATTCTTTTGTAACACCAAAATTCAAAGGCGGCCAACTTATTCAAATGGACTTGTTTCACCACGTCCACGCTTCCAAGCCATAAAGAAGAGTAGAGAACACGTAACATCGAAGCATCCTTAGGCGTAGTTCTAACCTTATATCCCGACAACAAAGACACTTTTTAAGTTTACTTAATGATGCACGTGCTATTTCAATACGTGTCTTAATTTCTTTGGTTTGGTCTTTATTTGATATTATCCATGTTTTTTAAGTATTTGTAGTTATACACACTCTCAATCAGAGTATCTTCAATAGTTAATTGGATGTTTGCGTGTGCTGATTTAGTTATGATCATGCATTTAGTTTTCTTTAAATTCATCTTCAGTCCGTACCTACTCATGACAGCGTTCATTAAGGCGTTGCATTACGTTCTGTAAATCATTGGTGTTTTCCGTTATTATTACTGTATCGTCTGCAAAACGTAAGTTGTTCAAAACTTCTCCATTGATAGATATACCTTCTATTGTATCTGTATCTGAGAGCGCTTCTTGAAATACCGCTTCACTGTAGACATTGAAAAGTAGTGGAGACAGATCCCTGACGGACTCTTCTCTGTATTTTGATGTCCTGGTTGTCAACTCTTACCTTGGCAGTTTGATTCCAATATATAGGGTGAGGCAGATAACTGGCCTATTAGAAATATCTCGAGAACTAAAGGCAACAGAATCATGAAAATTGGAATAAAGGGAAATTCCACAAGGAAAAGAAAAAGTTTTCCTGTAGTTGTCTGTATACCATCAATCACAAAATTGGAAAGAAATCCTTTGTAAAAGGTATAAAATTTTTTTTATTAAAAATCCCTTAAAAGGGCTACATCACAACAAAACGTTTTCGATTTTTATAAAAAATCATCATCAGTGTTCGATAAACTGGATGCTAGCTGAGCCACAAAAGAAAAATAACTGGGTAAAAACCCTTTACATAAAATATAGATGCCTTAAAAGTGCATACTTCAATAAAAAGGCCTGTGATGGTCACATGGCAAACAGGATAATGCCCTAAGGTACAGTATACAGGTTTCCCAACACGGATCCCACGTGTTGTGTTGGGAAACCTGCACTTTTAAGGCATCTATATTTTATGTAAAGGGTTTCTACCCAGATATTTTTCTTTTGTGGCTCAGTAAGCATCCAGTTTATCGAACACTGATGATGATTTTTTATAAAAATCGAAAACGTTTTGTTGTGATGTAGCCCTTTTAAGGGATTTTTAATAAAAAAAATTTTATACTTTTTACAAAGGATTTCTTTCCAATTTTGGAATAAAGGGGTTTTGAAGGATGATCTATTAAATGAAAATATTTTCATCTCTTTGCAACCGGAAGTTGCTTATAACTTCGTTTTTTTAAATGGGACACCCTGTATATTTTTACATTTTTGGATTCTCTTCGATGTCTTCTTTCTTAAAATATGAGGTTTTGTAATATTATACAGGGTATTTTAAAAGATAATTACGTTTTTTTATTAATTTCGTAGCAACATTCACACCCTGTAGAATTGTAGTAGTTTGGCATCTAAAACTCTAATTACGTTCAAATGATTTTTAATATACTCTAATGTTGTTAAGAATCATTAGTATAGCTAAATTTTTAATTTTAGTAGACAGGGTTGATCGAAACTTGGAATGAGTATTTTCTGAGTTTTCTTAAATAGTATTTTTGTATTGTAGTGAAATGATATTTTATATACCCCAGGCTGTGGGTGAAAAAACGTGATATAATTCAGGAATTTTTGAAACCTATCAGGTGTTGTAAAGGACGATGCCAGGAATAACTTCTACTAAAATGTAACCAAAAATATTGTGCGCTTTTTTTTCTATTGCGGTTTTCATTTGTTAAATTTGCAATTTTTAATGATTTTTAATTTTGCAGCTTAGAATATTGATTGAGAAAAACTTTTTAATAAAAAGTTGTAGTAAATTAAAAAAACCTACAATTTGAGCTATTGTAAGTTTATTTTGGTTAATTGGTTACTGCAAAACAGCCTGGGAAAGGTCCAAAATGGCCGATTTTTACAATTGCATTATTTATTGTACAAATATTTTTTTTTATTTTTTAAAGCTTTAAAATGAAGATCTTTCAATTCCAAACATAAAAAAAATTGTAAAGCAAGATTAACGAATTTGTTGCTTAGATATTATAAATTGTTTATCACAAGAGGTCAAATGTCGAAGGCTATAACTTTTTGAAAAAAAAATCGTAGAGAGTTGGTAAAACATCCAATCTCCTTCTAAAGAGCTATATTTTCATATTCTGATGTAAATAAATGCGTAAAACATTTTTAAACCTCTAATTTTTGGGTTTGAAAATAAGGGGGAAAATTTCGTAAAAAACATTTACAGCTGAAGCGGCCCTGTACATCCTATGAGTTTTTAACTTACAGATTATTGTTGCTGAAGATGAAACGAAGATTTATAAAAAATAAAAAATTTGTACGACCAACTGAAGACGAGATACTTTTTGGGATTGAAAATAAGGGGGCAAATTTCGTTATAAACATTTAGAGCTGAAGCGGCCCTGTACGTCCTATGAGTTTCTAACTTACAGATTATTGTTGCTGAAGACAAAACGAAGATTTATAAGAAAATAAAAATTTTCTGCAACCAACTGAAGCCGAGATAATTGTTTTAGTCGTAGGGCCTTTATTTATAACAATTAAGAAATTATTTTACAGTCATTGACTAAAGAAAGACTTATATTATCTTAAAATAAAAGTTATTATAAAATATAATTACATTTAATTATTAAAAATTATTTTTAAAATCGGTGCTTTTGCGACGGCAGAATTTTGCAAATCGCCCGGCTCGCTTCAAATACGCGCGCTCGGAAAATTTTTACGTAGCTTGTATTAAATTTTGACAGAAAACAATTTAATAATATTACCATTATAATATACAGTCTATTTACCACTGTATTTGTTTTTCTTGATAAACTTTTATATGTGAAATCCAAAAAGAATAGTCACTACAAGAAGAAAAAGTTTTATATTGTATATTATAGTAAGAAGTAAAATTATTATTATTATATTTATATAACAATGAAAAAATTAAAAATATAGTTATATATTTCATATATGTATCATTTTTGGAATATTATTTCTTCAGAAATGAAATTTCACATATAAAAGTTTATCAAGAAAAACAAATACAGTGGTAAATAGACTGTATATTATAATGGTAATATTATTAAATTGTTTTCTGTCAAAATTTAATACAAGTTACGTAACCATTTTCCGACCGCGCGGATTTGAAGCGAGCCGGGCGATTTGCAAAATTCTGCCGGTCGCAAGAGCACCGATTTTAAAAATAATTTTTAATAATTAAATGTAATTATATTTTATAATAACTTTTATTTTAAGATAATATAAGTCTTTCTTTAGTCAATGACTGTAAAATAATTTCTTAATTGTTATAAATAAAGGCACTACGACTAAAACAATTATCTCGGCTTCAGTTGGTTGTAGAAAATTTTTATTTTTTTATAAATCTTCGTTTTGTCTTCAGCAACAATAATCTGTAAGTTAGAAACTCATAGGATGTACAGGGCCGCTTCAGCTCTAAATGTTTTTGACGAAATTTGCCCCCTTATTTTCAAACCCAAAAATTATCTCGGCTTCAGTTGGTCGTAGAAATTTTTTATTTTTTTATAAATCTTTAGTTCATCTTCAGCAACAATAATCTGTAAGTTAAAAACTCATAGGATGTACAGGGCCGCTTCAGCTCTAAATTTTTATAACGAAATTTGCCCCCTTATTTTCAAACCCAAAAATTATAGGTTTAAAAATGTTTTACGCATTTATTTACATCAGAATATGAAAACATAACTCTTTAGAAAAAGATTAGATGTTTTACCAACTCTCTACGATTTTTTTTTCAAAAAGTTTTAGCCTTCGACATTTGACCTCTTGGGATAAACAATTTATAATATCTAAGCAACAAATTCGTTAATCTGGCTTTACAATTTTTTTTATGTTTAGAATTGAAAGATCTTCATTTTAAAGCTTTAAAAAATAAAAAAAATTATTTGTACAATAAATAATGTACTTAATTGTAAAATACGGCCATTTTGGACTTTTCGCAGGCTGTTTTGCAATAACCAATTAACGAAATTAAACTTGCCATACCTCAAATTGTAGGTTTTTTAATTTACTACATCTTTCTATAAAAAAGTTTTTCTCTAAAATCAATATCCTAAGCTGCAAAATTAAAAATCATTAAAAATTGCTAATTTAACAAATGAAAATCGCAATAGAAAAAAAAAGCGCACAATATTTTTGGTTACATTTTAGTAGAAGTTATTCCTGGCATCGTCCTTTACAACACCTGATAGGTTTCAAAAATTCCTGAATTATATCCTGAAATCGACCTATTTTTCACCCACAGCCTGGGGTAATGGTACTTTTTTATTTCTTAAGCATTCCCTATACCTAACTGCTTTAGTTTGTGAGTTATTGGTGATTCAAGCTAAACATTAATTGCAAAAAAAATACGTGAAATTTTATTAGGTTGGCCGTGAAAATACTCAATCCCAAATAATTTTTCAGAAATAAATACATATTAATCCAGACTGGTTCTTAAAATTACCAATAATGGTTTAGCTATCAAAATACCTACGTAGTTAAGATTGTTGGTGCGATTAAAAATTAAGCACAAATTAAAGCAGTTAGGTATAGGGAATGCTTAGGAAATAAAAAAGTACCATAAAATATCATTTGATTACAATACTAAACCAAGTTTCGACCAACCCTGTATACTAAAATTAAAAATTTAGCTATACTAATGATTCTTAACAATAGTAGAGTATATTAAAAATCATTTGAACGTAAGTAGAGTTTTAGATGTCAAACTACTACAATTCTACAGGGTGTTAATTTTGCTACGAAATTAATAAAAAAACGTAATTTTCTTTTAAAATACCCTGTATAATATTACAAAACCTGATATTTTAAAAAAGAAGACATCAAAGAGAATCCAAAAATGTAAAAATATACAGTGTGTCCCATTTAAAAAAACGAAGTTATAAGCGACTTCCGGTATAACCGGAAGTTGCAAAGGGATGAAAATATTTTCATTTAATAGATCATCCTTCAAAACCTCTTTATTCCAATTTTCATGATTCTGTTGCCTTTAGTTCTCGAGATATTTCTAATAAGCCCTTTATTTGCCTCACCCTGTATATTAGATATAATTTTCATGTCACGACTGTCAATATTTTTGCTCTTTAATATATCAACAAGCAGGGCCGGCGATAACGGGCCTGCGAGGGATGCAATGCAGGCGAGCGCCCTTGTTTGGAGGGCGCCAAATGAGCCTGTTATTCTGGTAGTGTTATACAAAACACGAAAATACTAATTTTAAAAAACCGAAGGGCGCCTTTGTTACTTTTGTAGGCGGGCTCCTTATATTCTAGCACCGGTACTGTCTACAAGCTTTTTATGTTGAACTTTATCAAATGCGATCAGAGGATTATGTCAACTAAAACTATCACTGAGACAGTGGTAGTTAGTTGTCGAACTTGTCCCATATGTCTAAAGGTGGGAATCAATCAATATAATATTGTAAATTTTTAGGTTAATATCGCTAAAATTCGCGACTAGCTTATGAGCGCGCTCATCACTGTATTATCTTAATTATTATTATACATAACTAAACAAGGTAGGTACCTATCATAATAAAATATATTTAAATATAAATGAAGCACTTGGTCACCTCATAGATCTTTTCCTCAAAATATCTGATAGGTACTAATAAATAATAATATGCAGTAGGTATCTACGTAGTTTTATTTACTTACTTCCTTGCTAACGATATACGGTGTTGTGTCTGTGGAATCCACCTGCTGTCCTTCAATACAAGCAACTCCGAAAAAATATACGATAATACAATGTGTGCAAAGGTTCATTATATCCATGTTAGCTACTAAAAATAAAAAAGGACAATACTTTGCCGCCACGTGTGATTTTAACACTCCAAATTTATTTATAAATATACGTATACTGAATGAAAACACTGTTTGGTTGGGTATTCCCTTTTGAAAATTTCACAATATTTTTTTTCAAATGGATTATTTATGTTGCTTAAGTCATTACCGATATTATCACATATATTTCGATATTAATGGCAAGAATTCGTCATGTGGAAATTCGTAAAATAATGATAAATTTATATCGCGATAAGATAATCACTAGCCGGTGAATTTGGGTGAACAAGTTGTATCATTTAACTGTAAAAACTACTCCCGCCGTTCTCGTTCACCGGGCGTCGATTCTGATACTAAATAAAATTGAAAATACTGAACGTGACTGAAGTGAACGTATTTTGGCTCACTCAACTCCACTACGACACGCTTGAACATTTTTAATTCAATGAGATTGGATGGGATTGATGGGAATTCCCATTCTTGAGATAATATAATGATATGAGTATGAGTAAGCGCGAGTTTGTTGACAACGCAATGGGAGGAGCTATGACGTTCTGGACGAGGCCAAGGAAATATTTAATTTTTAATTTGAGGACAATATGTGTTAATAAAATTACTAATTAAATTTGTAAAATTAACTAAAATTTGTTTTAAAACAAGCTTCCATTTGACAAAATTATTGCTAGTATCTGCATTTTCGCAACAGAAATTTTTTTGAAGACTTCTTAAAAAAAAAGAAGACGTCTTCAAAACTACAAATTGCTTAACCTCAGTGGCGGATCCAGAAAATTGCCTTGGACTCCTTATGGAAAAATGGTCCCGGCCCGGGCGACCGCCCGAGGCGCTAAATTTTGCCGATATATAAATAAAATATTTTTTACATTCATTATTATTTAGACTTTATAGATTCTCTTTGGGCTAAGATTATTCCTAAGATAATTATTGAATAATTGTAACAATAAGAAAACTATTTCTACCTCGCAAAAATTCTCTAATAAAAAAATGCAACCTAAAAATTGTTATGGCTTTTAAAGGAAATTTGTCAGGTACCTATCACTTTTATGGTAACAATGTTATACTTCAAATACACGAAGATCAGATTTACAAAGTATCAACAAATTTATGAATAGTTCTGTAAATTTTGCATAATGGGTGTGTAATTTGAAATAAAAAAAAACAAACTCGGTAGGTAGGTAATGTATGAATTAGAAGTGACAAGTTCTTATTCATACGAATACCTATATAGAAATTTATTTCGAATACTTTGTAAGCGTTAAAATGTTTTACTTTTTGCAAAAAATGAAGGATATATTTTTGTATTACAAATTGAACGAGGAATTCCAAAATGATTTTTATTTGAAATATCTCAGTGGCGTACTATGTTTTTGAAATAAAATTCAGGCCATTACCTGTATTCGCGCCAATGGTAGATAAAAAATTCTTAATTTTATGTCAAAAAATGCGCAATAATTACCTCTTAAAATCTATAAAATTTTATTTGCATATCTCAACCGGTTTTAGGGCAATCGTCAGTTGGTAAAAAAAATTTCAACACCCCATATCTCGGAAACAAAGCATTTGCAGACATACGTTTACAGAGCAAACTGTCATTATTTTTTCACATAGAGTTACCCCTTTTTCACTTTATTCCTACACTCAACCGTTCTCTTCAGTTCTTTCTGTTTTGCCAGTCCCCTTCCTGAAGATTTCTTTTCTATTGCTTCGTCCATTTCATCTCTGAAAGATCTTCGGGGTCTGCCTCTCTTCCTTCTTCCTATCGGGCTTCAACCTGTTATTCTGTTTAACCAACGATTTTGGTCTGCTCTTCTGACATGTCCGTATTAAGTTAATCTCTGTTGTTCTATGTAGTCTATTATCTCTTGAATTTATTATCATTCTTTTCTTAATCTCTATGTTATTTATTCTATCTTTTCTGCAGCTTCTCCTTAGGAATTCCATCTCTGTTGCTCTTATTTTGCATTTGGTTTTCGTATTTTTTATTCAATTTTCACACCCATTAGTCAGAATACTTCTGGTCATGGTGTTAATTCTTCTTTTTGTTTTTATACTGATGTTTTTAGGACATAGTACCGGGTTCAATTTTAGTATGCCGTCTATTGTTTGTCCTAGTCACTCGATACCTAGAACCATAGCTTGGTTTTAGGTATCTAGTCATAGGCCTACTCATGAGATAATAAAAAAATTAATGAATGATTTTTAATTGAATTTACATGGATGATTGTAGAGGCCAAGGATATGACAACGGCTCTAAAATGAAGAGAAAAAATAAAGGTTTACAACTTTTTATTTTATTTTACTTTAATGCTATGTGGATGCCACTTCCTCAGTTTAGATATTGGGGATGCAGTTATATCTTGCACACAATCAACATGTGTTTTTGGATTGTACAACATTTATCAACATTTTTTTCTGCTTGTTGACAATGTGCATTTATCTTTTACCTCGCTCCTTCGTCGCTTGAACTTCAAATGTGTTCATTATGCTATGCCATATATGAGTCCGTTCTTTAACGGTAAAATATTGCAAAACCTCTAAATTTTAAAGAACCGCTTGGATTTACATGAAATTTGGCATACACATAGCTAACAAGTCAAAGAAAAAAAGTGATATTGTGTCGATATGTGCTTTTGCCCTGGGGGTGGTTTTCATCCCCTCTTGGGGGTGAAAAAATATTCGTTACGCTCAAAATAAAGTTAGTCCCTTTTGGTTTTGGTAAAAAAATCGAGTAAATCACCCCCTAATTAGTATCTTAAATGAACTTAATCGTTACGACTTCACAAGTTTCTTGACTCGTGTATATATTGTTTATATGATCTGTAAGTTTCATCGGTTCAAAGTCCTTATTATTGAAAGGGCTGTAGTTAAAAGGGGTTGAACGAGTCACTGATCACGAATGTATGCAAATTTTGAAACACCAAATCTCAATCAATTTTTGTCTAACAGAAAAACAAAAAATACATGATATTCAGAAAAGCAAATTTGACTTTTTTTGTTTTTCGAGATTTTTGGTATCTCTAACAATTTTTAAGTTATTTTGAAAAAAAGTATATTTTTCAAAATTTAATTTTTTAAAAATTTTACTTTGAAACCAAATTTTTTCAAAAATAAGCACTTTAAATCGATGAAACTTACGGATCATATAAACACAATATAAGTAAAATAATTTGTGGAGCGGTAACGATTAATTTCATTTAAGTTGCTAATTAGGGGGTGGTCTTCCCGATTTTTTTTTTGTAAAAACAAAAGGAACCAACTTTATTTTGAGCGTAACTTGCTTAAATTTAATGCTAGAAACTTTTTGTAAAAACAGAAATAAAGCTTTTTTTAAACACTTTAAAAAAGTTAATATGGAATTTCCCCAAAAAGTGTTTAATTTTTTGGATATTTCACGTCGAAATATTCTATTTGAAATTTGGTGAATATGAATCTATTTTTCATTGGCTATAACTTTGGTTCTACGAGATTCAGAGACCTAACGCTTATACCATTTTTTTTACTTTTTTATAGGCTACATTTTTGCTAAGAACGTTTTTTTCGACAAAATACTTACTTTTTGAGTTATTTGCGAAAAACCGTCTAAAAATGTGGTTATTTTGTTGAAAAATGAACATATTCACTCGCAAATAACTCGAAAAGTGTTGACTTGGCGAAGAATCTCTATAGAACAAAAGTTACTTAAAATTAGTCAGTTTACTCATTTCCGGACTTATTTTGGGCATATATTTTTTCACCCCCAAGGGTGGGTGAAAGTCACCCCCAGGGCAAAAGCACACATCGGCACAATATCGCTTTTTTTCTTTGACATGTAAGCTATACGTATGCCAAATTTCATGTCAATCCAAGCGGTTTTTTAAAATTTAGAGCAAAAACCGTGAAAGAATGGACTATATTGGATAAGTTATAAATAATAATGATTGTAATGTTTTTTAAATAAATATAATCTTACACAGTTCTTTATGGTAAAATTTTTATTTTTTGCCTTTTTTGCTATTTTTTTTTATATTTGCAGTAAATTTTTATATTCTTGTATCAAGGGGCGCCAACTTTTATTTTGTCCGGGGCGCTCAAAACCCTAGAACCGGCCCTGGGTCCCGGTCAAATTTAATGAAACTTTGGTCAATGATAGTTCTCAGTGAGTAGATTAAAAAAGTCCATGGCACCTGGGTCTGAAAAAGTTTTATTCTCTAGCTACAGTCTTCTGAAGTTCTTAAATTCAGGTACTCGGTTTACGTTAAGTGCACTAATTCACGGTCAAGTGAATGAAAATATCTATTTCGGAAAGAAGACAGACTCATTTTCTTCATTCATATTAATTTATTTGCGTGTTGCATATGAATTTGTGGTCAAAAATAGATGCATTATATTTTAGTCTTCAGAAAACCTCCGTAAAGTCCTCAGAAATCTGAAGAAGTGCGATATAAAATGTGCTGCTAGATTGACATAACAATTATCATTCTTTCATGAATGCTTCTCACTTATCCAATACCAGCGTAGCTGCAGTTACACCTTATCTTTAGAAAACTACTGAACAGTGACGGATTTAGGGCAGAATAGGGGAATTTTCCTTGTAATACGGTCCAGAATTAAAGAAAAACATTTTTAAACATGATTATTACACGTTGAAATATGTTAGCTTACATGCAACTTACTACAGACAGAGACAAATTCAACTCAATTAACTCTTTAACAACAGTTACAAAAATAAAGGGAACTTATTGCACATGTTATTACCTATGTCTTTTATGTAGTTTGTGCAACGTCTTCACGTCTTCCCCCGCCCCTAAAAATTTTTATATGGGCGCCCATGCGGGGGGAGGGGAATTACCCTATTCTCAGCTATTACAGCTATGCTGATATTGGATAAGTCTGAACCATTCACGAAAACATGATAATTCTTATGTCGCTGTAGCAAAACATTTTTTATCGCACTTCTTCAGTTTTCTGAGTACTTTTCGAAGATTTTCTGAAGAATAAAATACGATGCATATATTTTTAACCACGAATTCATGTGCAACACCCAAACATGCATGAAGAAAATGAGTCTCTCTTCTTTAAATAATAGATATTTTCATTCACTTGACAGTTGAATTAGTGTACTTGACGTAGCCCGAAGTAAGTACCTGAATTTATGAACTTCAAAAGGCTGTAGCTCGAGAATAATAGTTTTTCAGACCCAGGTGCCATGGGCTTTTTTAATCTACTCACTGAGAACTATCACTGACCAAAGTTTCGTTAAATTTTCGTCCTTTTCTTGGGGGGGGGGGGGGGGAGACATCCAACGAAACATCAACCAAAAGACATAAAAAAGGTAAACTCAAACTAGATAAAAGACATAATAACTTATACGCATTAAGTTCCCTTAATTTTCCTAACTAGCGTGTTTATTGGGTTGGATTTGTCTGTCTGTCGTTTAAGTTTCATGTCAGCTAATATTTATATTTTTATGTTTCAACAAGTTTTTTCTTTAATTTTGGACCATCTTAGGGGGATAGGGGGGGAATTTCCCCTTTTTCCCTCCGCGTAGATCCGCCACTGGTTAACCTATGGCATTAACGTTAATGGCAACAAGCTTAACCACATCAGATTCGTTGACGACATTGTGATTATAGCGAGTTCATTAGAGGAACTGCAAATAATGATGGAGGAACTCGCAGGCAGCTCCCAATACGTCGGCCTAAAAATGTATAGGTATGAGAAAAACAAAAGTAATGACAAACACAGATGAGCCCAGACGTATAATTATAAATGGCAGTGAGATAGAAACAGTCCAGGAATATAGATATTATCAGATATTATCTAACTAGGCCAAATCCTGAAACTTAATAAAGAGAACCAAAATGCGGAATTTACTAGGAGAGAAAGACTCGCATGTGCAGGATTTGGAAAACTTATTTGGACACTTAATAACCGAAAAATACCCCAATACTTGAGGAGCAAACTGTTCAACCAGTGCATCATTCCTATCATCACATATGGATGTCAAACCGGAACACTAACCAAGGCAAATATGAATAAATCAGCCACAACAGAAAGAGCAATGTTTGGTAAACGACTGCCAGGTAAAAAGAGGAATGACTTGTTAAGATCAAAAACAAAAGTCGAAGACATAACAACAAAAGTTGCCAAACTTAAAGAAGAGAGCTTCGCAGGGCTGCTAGACACACTGCTAGACACAAAGACCAACATTGGAGTGCAACAATACAACATTGGAGACCATAGGAAAGTAAACGACCGAGAGGAAGACCACAGATGGCTTGATGATATAAAAGAAAAGCCGAAACAACTTTGAAATATGTTGCTCAGGATAGAGACCGATGGAAGGAGTTAGGAGAGGCGTATTTCTAAACGTGACAATAGAATACTAAGAAGAAGAAGAAGAAAATTTTTGTTCGTTTTCTTTGGGTTTATAAAATCATAGTAGGCGACTACATCTGACATATATTGTATTCCAGGAAAATAAGTCAAAAATATACCATGTTCGGGATACTTGACCGGCCAGGTTTCAAATGGGTTTTTGGGTAATATAAGTCTTATTCTTTATAAAATGATGAGTGTTCGTTGGAGAATTATGAATACAAAACTAAAAACTAACTGAAAGAACTAACTGAAATAACTAACTAACTGAATTAACTGAACTAAAAACTAACTGAACTAACTGAATTATGAATACAAAACTAAAAACTACTGAATACAAAATATTCCTTAAAATCTTTCATGGTCCTTGAAAATATCACTGACACCTCGATACTATCAGCTTGGGCGTCTACATCTCGATGTAGACTAGATATGGAAATAAATCGCACACAGTGGCGTGCTCGCCATAATATATGGACGTAGTTAAGCAGAATAAGTCCAACCCACAAATAGCAATTGTTGAGAAATTGAATTTAAGTATTATGATCGTACCCCACTAAAACACAATAGTTTTGATTACTACGATAGTGACTTGACTATAATACTTGATATTAATTATATAAAGAGTTTAGCTAGGTAATTTTTCAAAAGTGCATTTTTTAAGAAAGATATATTCAAAATTACGGGTTAGACGTATACTGCCTAAATGGTAACGAGAAATTTTTTTGATAAAACATTGATTCAAACTGCTTGGAACGTTTCAACAGTTATTTTTATACGGTTATTGAAATCAATTTATATTTTTTTAGAAAACACAAACCACTTGAACTTATTATTCATATTAGAAATCTGAGTTTTGGCATGATTGTGGGTTAGATCTATGATGATTCTATTAGAAAAATGTAGTGTTTTCGCTTGGACGGTTTTTGCACATTACAGAAACAGGAATTTTGTACTCGCTGGTAATAAAATCTCATTTTTGACAATTTGTGGGTTGGATGTTTTCTGTTTAACTACGTTCATATATACCTAATACGTTATAAATACAAAAACACCCGTCACAGTTCGGACGAGAATTTTAGTTATTAACAAATAAGGGACTAAAAATGGCAATTTTTTCGTTTAAATCGCCACAGGTAAAAATAGGGTATTTATCTTTTAGTAGATGAGCAAAGGAAATAAGCCACAATTTTACTAAAAAAATGAATTTATTAACGTTTCGAAGCCCAAATCAGGTTTCGTTGTCAAAATACAAAATACTACTAAAATAAACAAAAATGTTGTTGCTAAGTAAAAAAATTCTTCTAATAATTTATTTAATCTGACTCATTTATATTGGCAATTCAGACGTATATTATACATTTTAAAGTAGAAGACTTTAAAATGATATCGCCAATATTTATGAGTTGCGTTCCTGGGACGACTTTACTAAAAGGTAGTTCATTCGATTACATGAAATTAATCCCAACTCAAGAATATTCGTCGCAAAAAAATCATAGCATGTGATCTGTCTTTAAAAAGACAACCAAATGCAACGATGATAGTAAAATTCTCGCGTTAGAGATTTCATAGTAAATCACGAGGGAAAACCAGGAAAAAACTTCGTGATACTATCAAGACATCGTAAGTATTTGGTCTTACATTTAATTGACCTTCAAAAAAGTAATATCAAATTCTGACTTTAATGTTTAAATTATAAATAATATTAATAATACGTAGATATACAATAAGTAATACTAAAATATAAAATTTGTACTCGATACTCTATGTTATTGTCGATATGTCGTATAACTCGATATGTTATTGACTTACTAATCGTGGTATTTTCTTTCTATTGACTTCCTCTTTCAGTGTGGGTAACCACATCCTACTGCATTCTACCGAGGAATTTGCGACACAATTGGTTTCATTTAGCATAATTAGAGCTGCTTCTTTAATTTTTCTCTTTTTACTATTTGATTTTTTCAGGACTATACTTGAATCTCTCCACTGAACTCTATGTTCATTATCCCATGCGTGTTGACATATTTGAGATCTATCAAATTCTCTATTTTTAATATAAGACTGATGTTCACTTATTCTAACGTTTAATGGTCTTGATGTTTCACCTAAATAAAAGTGTTCGCATTCACAAGCTATTTTATAAATGCAATTCTTTGTTCTTTCTTGTTCACTGTTAGGTTTAGTTTTAGATAGAATAGATCTCAATGTGTTTGTTGTTTTGAATGTTGTTGAAATGTTGAATTTATTTCCTATTGTTTTAAGTTTCTCGGATAGTCCTTTTATATATAGTATTTTTATTTTCCTCGTATTATTTCTTGTGAATGTTTTAGGATCCCGTTCTAAGTTGTTCTGTTCCATTCGATCCAATCTTGACAATTCCTTATTTTTAAACGATAAAGGATAATCATTTTTTAATAAAACATATGTTAACAATTGTTTTTCTTCTAAAAATTAATTTTCGTTAGAACAAGTAATTTTGGCTCTATCATATAAAGATTAAATGATTCCCTTTTTAACGTTGATGTTGTGATTTGATTTGTAATTGAGATATCTGTTGTGTGTGTTGGATTTCTATACACTTGAGTCTCATATCTGTCATGATGACATCATTTAGATGGCTGGCATTCGCTAGAAATTGCCTACTGAATAAAGTGACGAAAAGAGAAGAGGGAGGGAGCACCACCCTCAGATGTCAAATTAAACCATGTGTTTTATTAATTTTATTTCATCCTATAATTACTCAATTAATCGAAACAAAAGTAAGTAAGCACACAAATATTATATGGCGCAGTCATATTTCGTTGTCTTCGCACCCTAAGGAGAATTGATAAATAATAATACTTTGTAAATAATTGTTAAATTTGACTTAACCTCCAAAATGAACGACCACATTGTTCCAGTAACAGAACTGTGTTTTGATGGTAATATGGGAGATAATTGGAGTTTTTTCGAACAAAAATTTAATGTATTTTTGGAAGCCAGCAAGCTTAATGAAGAGACCGACAGTTTGCAAGGCAGCGTACTGTTGAATCGAGTTAAAAGATCGGGCTCTTCGTATTTATAACAATTTCGAATGGTCTTCAGATGAAAAGAAAACGTCTTGTAAAGCTATTCTATAAAAGTTTAAAGAGTACTTTACACCCTCAAAAAATGTCACATATGAGCGATACTTATTTTTTACTCGAGACAAGATAGGGTTAGAGACATATGACTCATATGTAACAGAACTGAGACAGCTTGCAAGTACCTGTGAATTCGACACTCTAACTGACAGTTTAATACGTGATCGTCTAATCCTTGGAATCTCGGATGTTTCGTTAAAGGATAGATTGTTACGAGAACAAGGTTTAACACTGAGCCGAGGATTAGAAATATGCAGAGCTGCTGAGGTGGCAGCAAGACAGTTGAGCGTTATTAGTGGGGCCAATAGTAGTCAATCATTAGAAGTTCTAGAAATACAAAAACAGAAAAAACATCAATCAAATAGAAACCAGCAGCCGAAATCTGCTCCTCAGTATACAGCTGATCCTGGTCAGTCTTACCGAAATCATCCCCAGACGTCAGGAAATCAAAAGATAAGTAACAATTTTATAAAAAACTGTTATAAGTGTGGTTCTAATCATAGTTTAAACAAGTGTCCGGCTTATGGATTACGGTGTAAAATTTGTAATAAGTTTAACCATTTTGCAAAAGTTTGTAATGCTAATAGTTATAGAAACAGAGTCCATAACGTAAATGTCCATCAAAGTGATACCGATTCAGATTCTGATTTTTCGCCAGATCAGTTTTTTCTAAATAATATAAATGAAAAGTCTTCAGAAAAGTGGTATGAAGACTGTTTTATAAATAATAAAATAATTGTATCTTTTAGATTAGACTCAGGAGCAGACTGTTGTGTTTTGCCATACACTTATTTTAAAAAATTAAATATTCAAACTTCTGAACTTCTGAGCTAGTAGCACCAATAAAATTACTGATTATAATGGAAAAATAATAAATACAGTAGGAAGTGTATATTTAAAAGTCAGGCAATGCAAAAATAAAGAAAATATAGCTAAATTGAAATTTTATATTGTTAAAACACATAATGATGCAATACTTGGCCTTGATGCCTGTATAATGTTAAATTTAATTCAGAAAAATAATATTAATGTAATAAATGATAATTTACACAATGATATTGAGAGTATTAGTCAAATAATTCATGAATATGATGATGCTTTTAGGGGTGTAGGATGTTTGAAAGGTAAACATACCATAAAAATTGATGAGAAAGTAGCCCCCAGAGTCCATCCACCTAGAAAGGTACCATTTGCAATGCATGACAAACTGATGGAGAAACTGAAGGAGCTGGAAAGACTTGAGATAATTAGAAAAGTGACAGAACCAACGGATTGGGTAAATTCTCTTATAATAGTTAATAAAAAAGCTAATAATGATATAAGAATTTGTATGGATCCTAAAGATCTTAACAATGCTATTAAGCGTGAGCATTTTTATATCCCTACACTTGATGATATTTCTACTCGACTAAAAGGTTCTTGTCATTTTTCTGTCTTGGATCTTAGCAACGGATTTTGGCATATCCAGTTAGATGATAACAGCAGTAAACTATGTACATTTAATACCCCATTTGGTCGATATCGTTTTTTAAGAATGCCAAATGGCATAGCTTCAGCTCCTGAGGTTTTTCAAAAGAAAATGCAGCAATTATTTGAAAATGTAGAAATAGGGTTATATTTTGATGATTTATTAATATATTCTGATACTCTTGAGGGTCACAATAAAAAATTAAAACAGGTTTTAGATATTGCTAGAAAAAATAATATAAAATTTAATAGAGATAAATGCAAGTTCGGGTTAGCTTCTGTAAATTATATGGGATATAATATTTCTAAAAAGGGTCTGGAACCTGATGAGAAAAATTTGAAGCTGTTACTAAGATGCAAAGACCAAGATCTGCAAAAGATGTACAACGATTTTTAGGTGTTGTAAATTATTTATGTCGTTTCATACCTAACTTTTCTGAGCTTACAGAGCCATTAAGACTTCTGACAAGAAAAAATATTTCTTTTCATTGGGAAAAGCAACAGGAAACTGCTTTTCAGAAATTAAAAAAGCTGTTAGTTGAAGCACCTATCCTACAGTTTTATTCAGTAAAATGTCCTGTAGTGATTTCAACAGATGCCAGCAGTTTGGATGTGGTTCTGTTTTACTACAAAATAATAAACCTGTGGCATATGCCTCGAAGGCTTTTACACCAACTCAGAAAAATTATGCAGTAATTGAAAAAGAGATGCTGTCTATTGTTAATGCTTGTTTGAAGTTTGACCAGTATATTTTTGGTCGTGTTGATGTGACAATCGAGACGGATCACAAGCCTCTTGTTGGAGTTTTTAACAAACTTCTAGTGGATGCTCTAGCTAGACTTCAAAGAATGCTTGTCATGTTACAACCATATAGTTTTACTATTGTTTATAAAAAAGGTAAGGATATGTTTTTTGCTGATGCCTTAAGTAGGGCTTTTCCAAAATCATATGATGAAACATTTGAAAATAAATTCAGTGAAATTGAATCACAGCTTCTAAGCATTACAGAGAGTTTCCCAATTTCAAATTGTAAAATTAGAGAGTTTCAAAAACAAACTGCAGAAGACCCTCATTTAATACAACTCATGAAATTAATTACAGAAGGATTCCCTGATAGTAAATACATAAATCAAGAATTTCAAAAATATTTGCCATTTAAAGATGAACTAAGTGTAGTTCAAGGTATAATTGTAAAAAATAATAAATTGCTTGTACCTAAACATCTAAGGGAAGAAACCCTGGATAAATTACATATGTCACACCAAGGAATACAGAAAACAAAATTATTAGCTAGGCAATATTTTTTGGCCAGGAATGTCAAGAGATATAGAAAATGTTGTGAAATGTTGCAATATTTGCCTATCAGAGAGAAAATGTAATCAGAGAGAACCTTTACTGCCTCACACCATTCCTGACCTCCCTTGGGATAAAGTCGGAATTGATTTATTTGTTTTTAATTCACAAAATTATATTTTAGTGGTTGACTATTATTCAAAATTCGTGGAAATGTCTGCTTTAACGTCACAAACTAGTAATAGAGTAATACAGTTCTTAAAACAAATTTTTTGCAGACATGGAATCCCTACAGTTGTATTTTCTGATAACGGGCCTTGCTTTTCTTGTATGGAGTTCAGTCGTTTTGCTGCAGAATGGGGGTTTTCTCATAAAACATCTAGTCCCCATTTTCCTCAATCCAATGGTCAGGTAGAAAGATTTGTACAAACTGCAAAGTCAATGTTAAAAAAGGCATTAAAATCTAATAAAGATCCTTATTTGTGTATATTAGATTTAATGAATACACCAATATCAGATAAAGTTCCAAGTCCTGCTGAATTGCTATATAGTCGCAAAGTTAGAACAACTTTTCCTGTATTAAAATCAAATTTGAGACCACAAGTGGTAAAAAACAATGTACGGAAGGAATTAACACAAAGGCAAAATCAATATAAAAAGTACTATGATAAAAATACTAAAGAATTGCCTGTATTACAAATTAATGATCAAGTTAAAGTAAAAAATTTTAATGAATCTAACAAAGAAAAATGGCTAGATGGTATAGTAGTTGAAAAACTGTCTAATCCGAGATCATATAAAATAAGATTATGTGGAACTAACAAATGTTGTAGTAAGAAATAGAGCTCACCTAATAAAAGTAGAGTTGAAAAATGTAAATTCAGGTGAAGCTTCATGTAGTTACAATCAGTTTCAATATGGTAATGCACCTTCTGCAAATAGCACACACATACGCGACACTGTTGAAAATTCATTAAATTCAAGTGTAAGTTCTAATCACTCTTCCAGATGTGATACAGATTTATCAGATCATGAAATAAATAATTCAACTGTAATCTCTGAGCATACATCTTATAGAACAAGATCTGGGCGAATTGTTAGACCTCCTGTTCGACTTAATTTATAATGTGTAAGCAATGTATTTTATGATTTTATAATTTGGTAATTAACTTTCTGCTAAAGTTTAATCATAGTGTATAAGCTGTTTATCTGTATATGTGTGTATATATGTGTATGGGTCTACATGTTTATTATTGTAATAGCTTCTAAGTTCTTGACATGTTCTTTTCTAGCGAATGTTGAATTATTATCTTAGGAAGGGAGATGTCATGATGACATCATTTAGATGGCTGGCATTCGCTAGAAATTGCCTACTGAATAAAGTGACGAAAAGAGAAGAGGGAGGGAGCACCACCCTCAGATGTCAATTTGAACCATGTGTTTTATTAATTTTATTTCATCCTATAATTACTCAATGAATCGAAACAAAAGTAAGTAAGCACACAAATATTATAATATCCAGTATCATTCTTTGAGACTAAAACATCATGTTTTAGTTTTAGACTATGTTGGATACATTCCTGAATATTATAAACGATCAAGAAGAGACAATAAAATTTACAATGGAAAAGGAATACAATAACACTTTACCTTTCCTCGATGTTTTAGTCTCAAAGAAGGATACTGGATATGAGACCTAAGTGTATAGAAAACCAACACACACCAACAGATATCTCAATTACAAATCAAATCACAACATCAACGTTAAAAAGGGAATCATTAAATCCTTATATGATAGAGCCAAAAATTACTTGTTCTAACGAAAATTCATTTTTAGAAGAAAAACAATTGTTAACATCTGTTTTATTAAAAAACAAGCTGAAAATGCAAGCATTATCATAACGAAAACTTTGTTTATTTACGTATTTTAATTCATAATACGGAAAATTGCTATTATGAAAAGTAGTTTAGAATTAATAATTATGTTTTAATGTGCAATTATATCATTCTAATTTAAATGTTATGAACTATAAAAGCAGTTTACTCTTGATCGAAATTCATATTTTTTATATACCTCGTATAAAATTAATAAAATTTTACATATGATGGTTGCATCATAAATCTTAGAACATGAAGAGCTTTTTATGAAAAATAACTTTTCTTCGTCAATTTAAAAATAAAAGAGTTATAAATGAAAATGTTGCTGGTATCCATAATTTGAGAAAAATCTTCAAATATTTTTTTCCATTACAGTTTATTTTTTAACCAGGAGGAGTAAACTAAAAAGACAGATTCACACCCAAGAAAGTCACTAGAATAATAACCAAATACATCTTCTTTTTTGGTTGATCTAGTCGGCCCTCAATGGTAACCCAAAAATATTATATTAAATTAATACGTCGATAAAGAGTTCCAAAAATAACTGCTTTTTATATAAAAGCAGACTAACAATCAAAAAATTAAAGGAATAACACAGAAAACTCAAAAATCGCCGATATAACTTAATTAACCTATATCTTTATAATGGCAGAAGTGTCAAAATTTGATAAATGTCATTAGTATCAAAATTTTATAACAGTGGGCGTAAACTCACGGTTATTAGACTTTATTACGGTTGTCTTGTCCGACGGTGGTGGGGAGACTTATATTCTTGACTTTACGTCACAAAAGTTTCCATTCCCATATTTTTAAATGATTTTCGATCATTGAATGTGTGTTATTGTGTATACTTATATGTGTATTATTTGTGTTATTATGAAATAATTAGACAAATAGTACACATTTTATCTTATACCGGGTGGTGAATCGTAAAAAGGGCCATAGGAAACTCAATGTAAAATTCTGAATTGTTGAATTCCTGCTTCCCTAATTATTTTACATCAAAAGTCATGAGACAATACTTGTAGAGAATTAAAATCTGTATTAAAATCAAAAGTTAAAATTGTTCTACGATTTAAATGCATTCCAAAATTTTGAAAAATATGATACATTTGCCACAATAGGTATGCGTGTAAAAGTAAGGCCACACGTTACTATTTAACTGACAGTGCTCACACCATTGACTGAATAAAAAAATCTTTATTATTAATCCTTTCTCCGCAACTGAGGGTATCTTATCAACTGGTATTGTTTTTAAACAATAGATGATAAAATAAAAATATTGACAGTTCAAAAATGTGAACATTATTGCATTGTGTGTGGCCTCAGTTTGGGCTGAAAACTAAAATGTATTACATTTTTACAAAATTTTGGAATATGTTTAATTACGTAGACCAATTTTAACAGTTATTTCCAATACAGATTTCAATCCTCTACAAATTTCTAATGTCTTTTGATGTACACTAATTATTAGGGAAGCTGGAATTCAACAGTTCAGAATTTTACATTGAGTTAATGCAAAATTTTGACGCATGTCAAAATTCTCAATGTGTTTTAATTGTATTCATTTTTTTCGAATCCTGAGAAAACTAATAAATATTTTTGAAAAATTTAAACTCAGAATGAAAGACTACATTATTACCGAGGGCTGAAAGTCCCTGAAAACTTCTATAATGTTTATTTTAATAAGTTACAGGGCTGAAAATAAAAGAGAAGTGTGATATTTAATTTCATATATTTCATTCAATTGAATCTGGTTGTTTATTCTAAGGGGCTTTCCGCCCTCGGTAATAATGTAATCTTGCATCCTGCGTTTAAATTTTTCTAAAATACTTGGTTTTCTCAGGATTCGAAAAAAATCATATTACGATTCAAATGACAGTAAACTCTCGTGACGTAATCTCACCCTTAATGTTCATTGGTTAGTCGATCTAGCAACCGTAGTAATGTCTAAGAACCGTGGCGTAAACTTGCCTGCGGTTGGACCACTTACAAACAAGCAATACAGCGCGGTAAATTTGAATCACTCCTCTTGGTTAAAAAACAAACCATAGTAAGATGTAATTGCACATATCAGACCATAATTGTTTATACCAAACAATATTCTTTCATATACTGTCGGTTCGCTAAACTCAGACACAACTGGTTAGTGATTTTAGTCAATAATTTTGCCAATTTGGCAAAAAAAAATACTAATTAGTTAATAATTACTAAATAATTAGTAATTTTGTCAATTTTTTCAAAATTCGCAAAAACAAAAAAATTACCTACTAAAATCACTAGCCAGTTGTGTCGAGTTTAGCGAACAGACTATATTTTAATTTCATTCATAGCAAATGGAACGTCCATTTATCATAAAGGGGAGGCCGAATACTCGTATAAACCTTTTTGAAGCTGTTAATAAATTATTGCTTTTAAAATATACTCAAATTGTATTTTTGAACATCTTATTTATTAATGTTGTTCTGAAGCTATTTTCTTGTGGCATTTTTACAATTTTAACTATTTATAATGGGAAATAAGCTACAATATTATTAAAAAATAATTTTTATTAACGTTTCGACGCCCAAATCGGGTGCCGTTGTCAAAATACAAAATACTACTAACATAAACAAAAATGTTGTTGCTTAGTAAAAAAATTCTTCTAATAATTTATTTGATTTGACTCATTTATATCGGCAATTCAGATACATATGATACATTTTAAAGTAGAAGACTTTAAAATGATATTGCCAATATTTATGAGTTGCGTTAAAATAAAAATCATTTTTTAATAATATTGTGGCTTATTTCCCATTATAAATAATTAAAATCTTAAGATTAAAAAGGGTTCGAGGCAGGTTTTGTTTATATTCGATTCAGAGTTGGACTACCATCTCCATATAGCAACTATTTCAGCATCCTTATGCATCATCAGTGAAGATTATGCAGTCACAACTCTGAAGGGAATATAAATATTCTGCCTCTTTTAAGGCAAAACATCGCGATGCAATGAACCCACCTTTTGAGACGCAAATCAGCGACATCTCTCGTATTACGAGGAAAACAACGAAAAGCCCCAGATACAAAGTTTACTACTTTTTAAACAATTAGAATAATTGAAATAAAAATATAATAAACAATATTTTAAATCTAAGACTTTTCGTTAATAAACTGCTTTCTGGCTGCATCCCATATCTCCGGATTTTACAATATATAATCACGTAGAGACGACGAAAATAGGAGAAAGCAAATAGAGGACACTTAGGCCACGCATTTACCTTCTCTTCGTCTAGGAAAAGGACCGAAAGACAGTTTCTAAATACTCAAAAACTGAGTAAAATGAAAAAGATTAAAAAGGGTTCAAGGCAGGTTTTGTTTATATTCGATTCAGAGTTGGACTACCATCTCCATATAGCAACTATTTCAGCATCCTTATGCGTCATCAGTGAAGATTATGCAGTCACAACTCTGAAGGGAATATAAATATTCTGCCTCTTTTAAGGCAAAACATCGCGATGCAATGAACCCACCTTTTGAGACGCAAATCAGCGACATCTCTCGTATTACGAGGAAAACAACGAAAAGCCCCAGATACAAAGTTTACTACTTTTTAAACAATTAGAATAATTGAAATAAAAATATAATAAATAATATTTTAAATCTAAGACTTTTCGTTAATAAACTGCTTTCTGGCTGCATCCCATATCTCCGGAAAATCTTATTTATTTTATATAATAATTAAATTCACTATGAAATGTCATTGATGTTTTATTAATATACTTAATTTAAAATTTAGTTTGACATTCATGAAGTGTCAAACTCAAATGTAAATAACCTATTATGCTTTGCTTAACAAATCGAGATTAAAAAACTAGCCTACTTAATAGCAACGATTTCAACTGGACGTGTATAAAATAACCCGATTGTGACGTCACCTTTTAGATTTTGGGGTCGATTATCTCGAAGACGGTTAGAAATATCGAAATGCCGTTTTCAGATTTGGATTCAGAAGAAAAAACTACATAAGAATGCATCGATAAATCTGATCTGAACATTGCAGGAGCGGCAACGCAATAACACATAGACTTTTGCGAATTTATAAACAAAATGTTTTCGTTGATGATTATCCTTTATCGTTTATAAATAAGGAATTGTCAAGATTGGATCGAATGGAACAGAACAACTTAGAACGTGATCCTACAGCATTCACAAGAAATAATACGAGGAAAATAACAATACCCTATATAAAAGGACTATCCGAGAAACTTAAAACAATAGGAAATAAATTCAACATTTCAACAACATTCAAAACAACCAACACATTGAGATCTATTCTATCTAAAGCTAAACCTAACAATGAACAAGAAAGAACAAAGAATTGCATTTTTAAAATACCTTGTGAATGCGAACAATTTTATTTAGGTGAAACATCAAGACCATTAAACGTTAGAATAAGTGAACAAATGAAGTACAAATTTTATATTTTAGTATTACTTATTGTATATCTATGTATTATTAATATTATTTAAAATTTAAACATATTAAAGTCAGAATTTGATATTAGTTTTTTTGAAGGTAAATTAAATGTAAGACCAAATACTTACGATGCCTTGATAGTATCACGAGGTTTTTTCCTGGTTTTCCCTCGTGATTTACTATGAAATCTCTAACGCGAAAATTTTACTGTCATCGTTGCATTTGGTTGTCTTTTAAAGACAGATGTTTAAAGACTCATAAATATTGGCGATATCATTTAAAAGTCTTCTACCTTAAAATGTATAATATACGTCTGAATTGCCAATATAAATGAGTCAGATTAAATAAAATATTAGAAGAATTGTTTTACTTAGCAACAACATTTTTGTTTATTTTAGTAGTATTTTGTATTTTGACAACGAAACCCGATTTGGGCTTTAATAAATTCATAAAATTTTGGGCTTTGATAAATTCATTTTTTTTAGTAAACTTGTGGCTTATTTCCCGTAGAAAATACTTAATTATAAAAATGCCACAAGGAAATAGCTTCAGAACAACATTAGATGAGCAAAAGTTTAAAACATTCTAGTTCGGATATCTGAACAGTAAACATATCGAATACCTGCTCCGCATAGCAATTAGTGATAAGTTTTTAGTGTAATTACTTTTACGATTAAGGTTGTATATTTAGATTATAGTTTTAACAAACTGTATAAAGGTAAGAGATTTTAATATATTTATTTTCCAATGAGCGTTACATCTGATGGGGGTAATAAACCCCCAGATGATATGATTATTGAGGAAAATGACATAGGTAAATATAATTTGGATAACAAATATTCAGAAAATGATATTGGTCCCTATTATGTTACTGTAGAACCAAAAGAAAAAACAAACCGTTTGTCAGCGGTAAAAATGGGTTTCTATCTGTTTAATAATAATACATTTAAAAATGACGTTTTAGATATTAAAAATGTAGGGAAGGACAAAGTTAAAATTATTTTTAAAAGTTTTAATGTTGCTAATTCAATTATTGGTCATGAAATAATAAATTCAAATAAATTAATAGCGTACATTCCTCTTTTTTTCAACCACAAAAGAGCCATTATACGCCAAGTGGATACATTCTTTGACGAAAAATATCTATTAGAACACATTGAAAGCGATAGGAAAGTTGTTGAAGTAAAGAGAATGAAGCGCAAAATTATTGATTCAGATAAAGAAGTACAGTTAGTTCCTAGGCAAATGATTATAGTTAACTTTTTAGGAAACAGCCTACCGCAAACAGTAAAAATTAAGTTGGTTCGTTTTACGGTAGAGCCGTATATTTATCCGGTAGTTCAGTGTTTCAAATGCTTTAGATTTGGACACACGGCAAAGTACTGCAGGAGTACAAACTTTAAATGTAAGAGATGCAGCCAAGAGCATAGTGACGAGAATTTTCAATGTAATAATGTAGAATTCTGCATTCATTGTAATAAAACTGGACATCAATCTATTTCAAAAAAGTGTCCAAAATATCACACTCAACACAATATTAAAAAAATAATGTCAGAAAAAAATATAACCTTCAAAGAAGCAGAAACACTAGAAAAAAATCCAACTTATTCTAAAATAGTACTTAATAATAGATACGATTTATTGAACAATCAAGAAAATTTTCCTTCTCTTCAACATAATGAGGATAGTAATTCATTGGCTAAAAATTGGGTACCTAAGCCAGTACATCATTTTCCTAAAAAGCGTAAAGCTAACTCACCCATAGAAGTTAAAAATGCACCTACTTTCACACCTAAAGCAATTACCCGACCATCTACTTCTAAAACCATTTTACCCAATCCTTATAGAGACGAATTTCAACAATATAAAGAAAAACTTCAACTAGGAATTTTAGAGAAAATACCCAAAATCTTTGAAAATATTTTCAAAAAATTTGAAATGACGGTACCAAATAAACAATTGTTTTATGAAACACAAAACGAAGTAAAATACATATTAAACTCAATATCAATTAGTGATAGCGAAGACGATAACTATAGTTAAAATGTTACATATACTTCAATGGAATTGTAACTCAATTATTAAAAATAAAGCTAACTTACAATATTTCTTAAATTCTTCTAGCTTATCATTTGATATTATTATTTTAAATGAGACTTGGTTATCCAAGAAAAGAACTTTTTCTCTTAGTGGATTTAATTTTGTTCATGTGGATAGACAAGATGGTTACGGAGGGGTTGGTATACTTATTAAAGACAACTTATGTTTTTCGGAGTTAAATTTAATAAAAAATTATAACAGTGATATTGAACTTTGCGGAATAAAACTTAATACTTTCAAAATTTCTCTGGTTTGTATTTACAAACCTCCTAACGTAAAGGCTACTACAAATGATTGGTTATCAATATTTTCACAACTACATGGTGATGCATTAATATGTGGTGATTTCAATGCCCATCACACCAATTGGGGATCCGCACTAAACAGTACACAAGGGAACAAGTTGTCAGATGCAATCGAAGAGACTAAATTAACTATATTAAATGATGGTAGGCCAACTAAACTAAGTCGTCCTAATGAAAGACCATCAGCTATAGACCTTACTCTTGCCTCCGGAAGCTTAATAAGCCAATGTGAATGGAACCCATTAGATGATGATTTCGGTACCTTACATTTTCCAATTGTTATTTCTGTAGGTAGGGACCAACATTCTCCTTCTCCTAACTTAACTAGGAAATGGATTGAATCTACTGCCGATTGGCAGCTTTTTCAAAACCTGGTAAATGAATATATAATAAGCAATAGGGAAGATAAAAAACAAAATAATAATTTTGAATTACTTACAAATGCTATAAATATTGCAGCTTCTAATTCTATAAAATCTCGTACCTGCAAAGTAATTAATCACAAAAAACCAATTTGGTGGGACGAAGAATGTACCCGAATGGTTTCAGAACGAAAATCGGCATTGATTGATTACAATCAATTGTCAAACTTTCATAACTACATCAACCTTAAACATGTTCAGGCCAAGACGAAAAGATTGTTTAAGATAAAACAACAGGGCAGTTGGATAAAATTTGTTAATGGATTGAATAAAAATACACCAATATCGAAAATTTGGTCCTTTGCAAAAAAAAATTCAAATAAAAATTCTTTTTCAAAAAAACCACCTATTTCAGAATCCATTATCAATCAAATTTTCGATATAATATCTCCAAGTCTTGCTCCGAACATTCTTAATAACTTTCATACAGATCAAAGAATATATGAAATTGAAAACCCGTTTGATATCATAGAATTGGAAGCTGCAATCAAAAATGGGCCGAGTACGGCCCCTGGAAAAGATTTCATTACGTATGAAATAATTAATAATCTATCGAGTGAAGCTAAAAATATCTTGTTGGAAATATATAATGATTGGTGGGTTAATGCAAATTATATTAACCAACTAAAAGAAATAACTATATGTCTCATTTTAAAACCGAAAAAAGATAAGAATATGGCAACTTCTTATCGTCCTATATCCCTTATGTCTTGTCTAACAAAAACTTTTGAAAGAATGATCAAAACACGTGTTGAGTGGTTTATTGAACGAAATGCCTTATTGCCGCAAAATCAATATGGTTTTCGTAGGGGTTGTAGTAGTTTAGATGCAGTTACCCATTTAGTTAATGATATTCAGATGACACTCTCAGAAAATAAATATTTAGTTAGTCTATTTCTTGATATAAAAGGTGCATATGACTCCGTGGATTTAAATTTACTAAAAAATAAAATGATAAATATTGGTCTCAGTAATAATGCTTCTCATGCTATAGTGCAGATTTATCACTCGCGCAATATTTACATTAGGGATCATAATAACGTATTACATGGCTCCAGAACTGTCTATCAAGGTATACCTCAGGGTTCTATATTAAGTCCTACACTTTTTAATATATATTCAGCTGATATACACTCCTTGGTTAACAAAATTCACGGAATTCACTGCATTCAATTTGCGGATGATATCTGTATATATTCCATCCAACAAACCTATGATGGTTGTGTGGGGGCTTTGGAAACCATGATGCAAACTGCAATTAAGTGGACTGACGATACTGGTATGACATTATCAACAGAAAAATGCTCAGTTCTCTTCTTTACCAGGCACAGGCTGCGCTCGCCGAGGAACCTAGCCTTGTGTGGGCGTACCATAGCAGTGGTAAATGAATATAAATATTTGGGCATAATTCTAGATACTAAATTATTATGGACTAAACATATACAGTACGTCAAAAGTAAATGTGACAAAGGTTTTAATTTATTAAGATATGTCACAAATTGTAAATGGGGAGCCACTCCAGATATTGCAGTTATGTTTTACAGAGCCTATATACGATCTATTATGGATTACGGATGTTGTCTCTACGGATCCGCGAGTAACACAAATCTATTATATATTGATAGACTCCAGTACAAATGTCTTAGGACTTGTATGGGGGCAATGAAATCAACACCTGTGAATGCTATATTAGCTGAATGTAATGAACAACCATTACAGTTCCGTAGAAAACTGCTTGCCCAAAAGTATATTATTAAACTAAAAACTCGGGAGTCTACAATGATAGACAAGTTAAACAAATTAGCAATCGAAGACCTAACCAATAAATATTGGAAAATTAAAAACAGTCCACCACTAGCAGAAGCTGTTATTGATACCAAACACCTTTCCGTTACTTACGGCAATTATAAAAAACTACCAATGTTTAACATAAATTATATGCAATTAATTAAAAAACATAGAGTCATAATACCGAAGTATACAGAGTCCAAACAAATCAACAAAGCAATACTAAATTCCGTACTAGAAGATTTTGTAGACAAAGACATAACTACTCTTTACACTGATGGATCTAGGACGATAAATGGCGTCGGTTGTGCCGTTTTTATTCAAACCGCCAACCAATCATTATTGTATCAGCTCCCAAAACATAGCAGTATATACACTGCAGAATTATTTGCTATTCAAAAAGCCATAAGTTGGTTAATATCAAAAAATATTGAAAAAGCAGTTATTATATCAGATTCTCAATCTTCATTGATGTCTATTCAAAGTACCAAATTCGAGACGCTAAAATGTCCAATATTATGCGACATTAAAAGATACCTTCAAAATATTGATGTAACTTTTGTTTGGGTAAAAGGACATATAGGGATAATGGGTAATGAAAAAGCTGATCAATTGGCCAAACTTGCAATTACAGAGGGAGAATTCTGTAATATAATTACTGAAAGAGATAAAAAAAATATTATACAATTTAACATCCAGTCGCAATGGGAAAATCAATATATTAATCTAGCAAATTCATCATTCAACCCATACTTTAGTATTCATCCAAAATTGCCAGGTTCTTCTTATTTTAAATTAATGCACACACACTCTAAATTATTTTCCGCCTGCTTATTTCGTATTAAAACAAACCATGGCAAATTTCCTGCTCACTTATCCAAACTAGGTATAACACAAAATGCATTATGTAGCTGTGGGTCTTTTGGAGACTTAAATCATATATTTTTTAATTGCAATAATTATAACTTAAATACAAAAATTCTAATACAATCACTTATTCAAAAGAATTAATTACCACCTTACCATATCCATAATGTTGTCTGTACCACTGATATGAACATATTAAATCTGCTAGTTAGTTTTCTCAAAAGTAATAATATATATTTATAAATGTTTATAATATGAATTTATTTTATTATCGTACATGATTATCTTGATAATTATGACATAAAAAAAAATCTGTGGCAAATGGACTTGCATCCAAGCCAAAAACAAGCACACACACACACACACACACACAAAAGTTTAAAATGGCAGTTTTTGAATTTTGGTCGGATCATTTGTTGTTTCGGAAATTGTAAAATAAGACTAAAATTTCGAAAATCAAAAATTTGCTATAACTTTTGCAAAAATGAATATAAGCCTTTGATGTTGCATGAAAAGTTGAGTCAAACAGTCCATATAATGCACAACATTTTTTTAGATGATTCTTCAATTAGTTTAAATATTATTCAATTTGTTTATCCGACAGAGATTTTTTGCAATGTTATTGCTCAGAAAATGATAATGATATAGCGATTTTGCGGGTACCACATGAAAGAAGAAAACCTATGTTTTCAATATATTTAATAAAAAATAAACAAAGGTCATTTTTACCACTGCAAAAACATTTTACTAAAGCAGAGTCATTTTTGGTTTATAAATAATTGTTATTATTAACTATAGACTACATTTACTTTGTTATTTGTAGAGCTGATATGTTTATACAACTTATCACAAAAAAAATTTTGCCTATATCAATTAAGGTCAAAGCTAGCCACTTTTTTTCTTTAATTTACAGCTATTTCTTTGTAACAATTAGGCAAACTAACTAGCGCCATTTTGAAATTCAAGGTAAGTATATCGTTTATATGTAAAAGTTTAAGTAAACTTTGAACTTCAACAGTGCGGTTAATGGAGCTTTAATAATGAAGTTCTAACGAAATCTGGTCGGTAGAGGGGAATTATTTAAATCTGTGCCCTAAAAAAATGAAATTGATTCTTCAAACATATGCTGCAATTCATACCTCCGGAGCTTTTTGATGGATTTATTTTTAATTTGGAATTATTTGTATAATATGTATATAAGTACTCGTAGTCTTGTAGAGTATAGAGTATAGAGGATAGTGAGCCAGTGCAGTATATGATACAGTAATATAAAAGACGGCAGGAAGCTATAACTTCGTTGGTGGTAGTTACAGACGATCCAATTTGGTCTTCGACTTTAGAAACATCTGTGTAGATGACTGAGTCATACTGTTTGGTGTCGATGAGTTCGGGGAAGGATGACTAAGACGGAGCTAGGAGTTTCTTTTTGTTGTACAATATGTTAAAAGACTGGTGTTTATAGTGGGCATTGTTATTGTCCATGGTTGAATGTTAGAGTATGAGATTGGAGTAGTAGTTTGTAAGTCTATATTACCTATTAGTTATTTAAGAAATTATGAAGCTGGTTTTATTGTTCTGGGTTTGTTTACTGTTATTTGTTTGGTAAAGATGATTAACCTATTGACTGGATTATCTGGATTAGCTAATGCTTTTAAAAAGTATGATAAAAGACTGCTGACGGCGAATATTGGTAGATGGTTCATTAGCTTCGACTTGAATACTTTCTGTATGACTAGATCTAAACGCACCAAGACAAATTCGAATAGCAGTGTTTTGAATGATATTGAGACAATTTAGTTGTAAATTGGAAGCTGACGTGTATAATATACTTGCGTAGGTAACCTATTTTTCAACGAATTAAAGATCGGCAAATTCTCAGCAACATCTCTTCATCTGTTCGCCATTTATGATGCGCTAATCATTTTAAGATATTTATTCTTTTAACACAGATACCTACCTTTTAATTCTTGAATATGATATCTCCTAAAAATAATAATAATTTTTATCAAATATTACACCTAAAAATTTTTGTTGGTGTACTACTTGTAGTGGGGTTCCATTTAAGGTTAAATTAATTAAGTTGGGATTATGTTTTTTACTAAAATGAACTACTTTGGATTTTTTTATAAAAATTTAAATCCAGTTTCTTTTGATCAACTGTGAGTATCATTTAAAGCAGTTTGAATTAAGGCGCAAGTGGATGTTGTGGTTTTGCCTTAAAAAAAAAATAACTAAATCGTCTGCATAGGTATATTGTATATTTGACTGGGGGTTGAAGATGTGTGCCAATGTTGTTTATGCTCATCAAGAATAGAATAGTACTTAGGACTAGGACAGATCCTCATGGTGTGCCATTTTTTGTAAGATGTATTGCCAACAATTTTCCGTTGGTAGAGACTCTGAACGTTCTATTAGATAAGAAGTTCTCATTTATATAATTTAATTTTCTGAAGTGTTTCTAGGATTACCGATTTCTGAACTGAATGCGCTCCCTACATTATATCGAGAGATACAGCAACAAGATCGCTGTTACTGGCGAAGGCATGTGCAATTTCACCTTGCAAGATAATGAGGTTGTCTAATGTACAGTGATTTTTCCTAAATCCTGATTGGGCTTTGTAAAAAAAGTATTGCTTTTTAAGATACCCGGCAAGTCAAAAATTAAGCATCTTTTCTAAGAGTTGGCACAATGTGCACGTCAAAGAGATTGGTCTGAAAGAATTTACTGTGTTATATAGTGAATCAGATTTTTTGATTGGAATAACAAGCGACTGTTGCCAAACAGAAGTAAATTCTTGGCTTGTACATAATATAATGTTATTATAGTTCAAGTAGTTTCTATTGTATATTTGGATGTAGATTTTTGAGGAAAATTGAGCAAATCATATCGGGTCTTGCTGCCGAATTCTTTAAAGTGGAAATGGCAAATTCGAGTTCCGACAAAAAATAAAAGGTTTATGTACTCTATATAACTGGAATTTTTTGCGTAAGTTTTTGTGGATATTTGTTGTTCTAAGGATATATTTTTACGTTTCGTTTTGTTGCTAAAATATTCAGCAAATATTTCTGAAATTTCCTGGTCATCAGTAATAACTTTATTTTCTTGGATAAGTGTAGGAATTTAATAGGTATAATAATGTGTTGTGTCCTTTCATTTGGCTGATTTTATTCCATACTTGAGAGGGATCTCTGTTAGAGATAATGAAGCTAACGTATTTTTTCACGAATCCTTTTGTCTTTCCTTGAGGGTACGTTTCGATACGGCTCTCATTTTTTTGAAATTTGTAAGATCTCTTTTATTGGGTGTTTGTCGGTATTTATTTCGGTATTTATTTAAAGCTTTTTTACATTCTCTTAACGCAAATTTGCATGCATTGTTCCACCATCGAAACAGCTCTTCTTCTTGTGAAATTTGTAGTGTATGTACCAATGCAGGGTTCAGCTGAAGAGGTTAAGTAATTTAGTAAAAATATCCACATTATTGTTTACACCATATTAAAACAAGATTTTTTCCCTAACAGTTTCGCTAAAAAGATTCCAGTACGCTATAGAAATTTTCCATTTAATCTTAGTTTGATTCTCTCCCTGGGACTGTATTTCTACCTCGACGAGGGTGGGAGGTCCGAGTAACCGGTTGTGGTCCCTAAAACTGTAAGGGGAGCACGACCGGTGAAAGCAAGAACAGCCCCAGCGGCCAGCGACTGTGCACCGGGTGAGCGCCGGACACCGCCGCTGGACGCTAAAAGGCGTCGCAACTGAGGCGAGCAGTTGCGACGCCTTCGTCTTCAGCAATTGTATTACACCTTCCAACTTCCATACGGCTACTCTAATCTCTCAAGTGAATCTCGTCCACCCCAGCATTGTGACCGGGGGTCGGCGAGGGAACCCCACGCACCGGGCGGGTGGCTTCGCCGTCGGACTCCGATCGCAAATCTTTATTCGAAGACTTTCTCGACATACCCACTGCGAGTAGCCGCCATGTCTTACCCCACCAAAGTACCTTTCCCACCACACATCCATTCCAAATCCCGCATAACAGGGGAGGCAGCAGATACGCGGAAACTCAAAGCAGCCTGTGAACACAGACTGCTACTGCATCCGGAGGCAACCGTGAAAAAAGCCTAGAGGAGTAAACCTCGATAAAAAATCCGCAACCACACGGTGTTAGGCGATCCGTGCCTGAGTGGTGAATGGCCTAGCGTCAGACGGCCGCAAACGGAGCTCTCGGAGAGCTGGCGAACCTCCGTTGTAATTCAAGCCTTGGCGTAGGTAAGGGCGCACTGCCTCGCCGGACAATATATTTCGTCCCAACTCTGGGAATTGTATGAATAAATATTTGATCAAGAGTGATGAAGGGAACAAAGGGAAAGTCCTCAGCGAAGAGGACAAGAGGAAGGAGGAAACTATGATCTTCGGAAGAAGAGGATCTGTTGGAAGATCTCCGGTCAGGGCTAGGGAGCTTACCAAGACGGATCTTCCAGAGGAAGCAACCGTGCAAGGGAGCTCCTCATTTGGCGAGAAAAGACGCAGAGAGGAGGAGGAATGCTCCGATATAACGGCCATGGTAAGGGCAATGGAGAATCTTACCGTAGTAACAAGTAGATTAGAAAAACTTATGTCCGACTACACAAACACGAACGAGGAGATAAAAAATGAGGTAAAATTTCTTAAGAGGGTCACTGAAAATATGGAGGGCACTTTCAGACAAGTCGCCCTGGGCAGGAGTGAGAAACGAAAAAGGGTGGTGGAAAAATCCAGTGAGCAAGGAACGACCAAGGAGACTGCAAGCGTGTCTACCCAGGTGGACTTCGAAGAGTTCTCCGCCGAAAAACTTAGGGAAAAAGAGATCGAAATGGTCGTAATGGTTCTGAACTCAGGGGAAAGAGGCTTTGAAAAGATAATGGACATTTTAGAAGTCGAATGGGAAGAAGTTCACTATAAGGTAACTAAACCGGGAAAAGGGAATAAACCTGCAGGCGACTTGGTAGTGGTCATGGAACCTGGACTTTTCGGTGAGGGGGAAAGATTCCAAGAACTGATAAGGGAAAAACCGGAACTGGGAGTATGTGTAGGAGGTACATACAGAGCAGGAGAGGTTAAGTACCTCCAACTCAATACAATGACTACGATTACACGGAAAGGCCAGGAGGAAGAGAACCGGGGAAACCGTCAGACTATTTTCATGGTCCCCGTAGAGAAAGGGATGACAAGAATGGACGGAGACAAAAAACTACTGGCAATTCTATCTAAATTGAGGGAAGACATGGAACTACTGGAGACCAGTGAGGCGTCTCTAAAAGTAGTGCGGGGCTACAGAGGTAGGAATCTTAGGAAGCTCCTGGAAATCACCTTTAGGGGTATGGACCTCCATCTCGAGCTGGAGGATTATGAACGTGAGGAAATGAGGGTGTGGACGCAGAAGGTAATCGTGAAGGGAGGTAGAAAATCCTATGCCGAGTTGCTCAATGAAATCAAGGGTAGCGTAGACAGGAGGAAGGAGGGGATTATCGTCAAAAGCGCTAAGAAGACCAGGGGCGGGGACCTCATCCTCGAAGTGGAAGAGAAAGAACAGGCTGAGCGCCTGAAGAAGACTATTGCGGCCCGTACGGAGGGAAACAGTAGAATACGTCCGAGGCTATCAGATCCAGGTGGACATATTTGATATAGACGGAGATGTCACAAAGGAAGAAATCCTGAGGCAAGTCCGGAGGTATACCGGTAGTAGGGGGCCCAACGACATCAAACTCGTCTCTATAAGGGAAAATAGAGACGGGAACATAAACGTCATAATCGGACTGACGAGCATCGCAGCCAAGAAGGTACTGGAAAGGGAATATATACCCATTGGCTGGAACTCGTGCAAGATACGAGAGAGACTGAATGTACAGCGGTGCTTTAGATGCTTGAAGTTCGGGCACAATAAATCCGACTGCAAGGGAGAAAACAAAGCGGACTCATGCTACAGATGTGGAAAGGGGGGACACCAGGCACGAGATTGTAGTAGTAAGGAAATTTTTTGCCTCACCTGTAAAGATTCCGGTCATAGAGCCGACAGCTTACAGTGCCCAGAGTACAAAAAACTGATCATAGAAAACATAGGGATCATATACCCATTGGCTGGAACTCGTGCAAGATACGAGAGAGACTGAATGTACAGCGGTGCTTTAGATGCCTGAAGTTCGGGCACAATAAATCCGACTGCAAGGGAGAAAACAAAGCGGACTCATGCTACAGATGTGGAAAGGGGGGACACCAGGCACGAGATTGTAGTAGTAAGGAAATTTTTTGCCTCACCTGTAAAAATTCCGGTCATAGAGCCGACAGCTTACAGTGCCCAGAGTACAAAAAACTGATTATTGGAAAGCGGGGCCTCAAGAGAGACCTTGCCAGAAGGGATGAGGAAAGAGTGGGTGAAATCACCTAGGAGCAGGAATCAGACAGCGTACGGGTAAAGAAGTTAGAGAGATAAGAACCATCTAATATGAAGTTTCTTCAAATAAATGTGGGAAGGGCGAGGGCCGCTCACGACGTTGCAGAAGCACTCGCACAAAGGGAAGGTTATGACATGATTCTCGTTCAGGAGCCTAATGTAAATTTGGTCTCTCGACAGGGAATCATTAAACATAGGAGATCTGACGTGGCCGTATACGTGGTGAACCGAGGAGTGGGCATCACCAAACACTCTGTTAAGATTGGCTATGTTAAGGTATACGTTGGAGACCTGGTGGTGTACAATTGCTATGTGTCACTTAACGTTCCGTTTGGAGTATATGAACAGTACATTGACTCGATTATGCAAGAGGCTAGGGCGGAGAGCGTACCGGTCGTCATAGCCGGTGACGTGAATGCAAAGGATCGTCCATGGAATCCACGAGTGCAAGATCGGAGAGGGAAATACCTAACAGAATGGATTCACGCCGAGGGACTTACCGTGCTAAATGACGGTAAGACACCCACGTTCGTGAGAGGTAACAGTGAATCTTTTCTAGATATCTCGCTGGTTTCAACGCCACTTCTTAACAGGGTCGTATGCTGGACTGTTCTGGAAGAAGAATCGCTCAGATTACATAAGTATGTAAGTTTCGAACTCTCGAGCAAACGGAAAAAACAAAAAGATGGAGATAGCGATCTAAAGAGATGTTTAAATGAGGAGGTTTCTGTGGATGCTTTTGGCTTGATTGGTCGTCCAGGATGCGAGGATGTGAGTGAATTGATCGAGGGGCTGAGTGCGGCACAAGAGTTAGCTTGTGTGAGGTCAAATGGGAGGTATGAAAGGAAACAACCATATTGGTGGAATGACCGGCTTGAATATCTGAGGACAAATTGTATGAGAGTAAGAAGGGACTGCAAGAGGTTAAGAAGAGTGCAAGCAGCAGATTTGGAAGAGAGAATGAATAAATTAAAGCGAATGCAGAATGAGTACAGAAATGAGATTAGACGATCGAAAAGAGAAAGGTGGAGCAACCTGCTTCAGGACCTTGAAAGATATATTTGGGGCCAGGATTTCAAGATTGTCTGTAGCGAACTGAAGGGGAAAAAGACAACCTACCCCCTGCCCGAGGAAGAGAAACCCCGTTTAATACGGGAGCTCTTTCCTCAGGTGGAGAATAGACGTGAAAGGGTTACCGATTTCGTAGATGCGGAATCCTTTACTGAGTTGGAACTCCGCGAGGCCGTTGGACGGATAAAGATCCGAAAGGCACCTGGCATAGACGGAGTCATGCCGGAAACGGTAAGGCTCGCCGCACAAAGGTACCCGCAGGTTTTCCTGAGGCTGCTAAATGAACTGCTCGAACGACAGCAGTTCCCAACTCGGTTGAAAGAGGCTAAGGTTGTCCTTATCCCGAAAGGTAGACGGGATGAGGAAGAGGTGCGTTTTCGGCCAATTTGCCTTCTTAGCTCTGTAGCTAAATTATACGAACAGCTTGTAAAATGTCGCCTTGAGCGAGAGCTGGAAGAAAAGCATGCATTAAGCGATCGTCAGTGAGGTTTTAGGACCAAAAGGTCCACCATAGATGCGGTATCAGAAGTGACCTGCTTAGTCACGTAGGATACAAAGAAGTGGGTGGCTCTCATCTTGCTAGATGTCAAGAGTGCCTTTAATACGGCATCATGGGAAAAAATCATGTCTAGGCTGAGAGATTTGGGTGTCAGTGAGTACCTGGTCAACGTAGTTGAGAGGTACTTTACTGACAGGTTCATAACGGAAAAGGATACCAGCATCAGGTTGTCGCAGAGTGTTCCGCAGGGTTCGGTACTGGGTCCCACCCTCTGGAATGTCCTGTACGATGGGGTGCTGAGGTTACAGATGCCGAGGGGTTGCACTCTTGTAGCTTATGCCGATGATCTCGCACTGGTTGTGAAGGCGAACCAGAAAACGGACATGGTTAATGCGGCTAACACAGCCCTGCGTCGTATTAGTAAGTGGATCAGAGAGAACGATCTACAACTAGCACCTCAGAAAACTGAGGTGGTAGTTCTCAAAGGGAGCCGAGACAAATCATCTATTCGCTTTATAGTGGATGGGGTGGAGGTTGTACCGGTTAAATCGGTTAAGTACCTCGGAGTCTGGCTGTCAGAAGGACTGATATTCGGAGTACATGTCCAAAAGACGGTGGAGAAGGCGAACCGAAGTCTGGAGGTATTGGTGCGGCTAATGCCGAACATTGGAGGCCCAGGTAGTACCAAAAATAGGTTTTAAATGGAGTTTTCCAGTCGGTGGTGACGTACGCTGCTCCCGTGTGGTGCAGCGTGCTGGATACAGCGAAGTACGCCAAGCTGTTGGAGACTTCGCAAAGGCGAATGCTCCTCAGGGTATCTAGTGCCTATAGGACGGCCTCAAACGTGGCTCTTTATGTTATTAGAGCGGTGATACCGATCGTCTTATTGTGTAAAGAGCGAGCGAGAGTGTATACGAGGAGCATGGATGGAAATATAGATGAGGAAGGTCGAGAGAGAACGATAGAGGAGTGGCAGAGAGGATGGGCGGGTGATAGCGGAAAGGCAAGGTGGACGAAGGAGCTTATTCCCTATCTGAGGCTGTGGTGGGAATGTAAGTTCAGGAAACTGGACTTCTTCCTGACGCAATTTCTGACCAAGCATGGTAGCTTTGGCACCTACACAAATAGGATAGGTAAATCTGCTTCGGCGAACTGTGCTGTTTGTGGGGTGCCGGACGCTCCCGCCCACCTCTTTAACTGTCAGAGGTGGGCAAATGAGAGGAGAGACTTGGAGACTTGGTGGAGAAGGTGCAGTGTCTGATCTCGGAGGGTGATGAAAAAGAAGGAACAGGAGGACAGAAGAGGAAATTAAACCAAGGACGGTGTATGGATTTTAGTTTCTTTTACCACTACTTTGGAGCGGTGGTTAAGGTTTTAGCCGGAATACGGTTAATCCGGCACTACCCTGGTGTCTTCTGGCCTAGTGTCATACTCAGCCAGAGGACGCCAGGGTGTCTTGCTCCGTGACATTAGATGTCAAAAAAAGATTTTTTTTCCACCGCTGCCTGCCAGATTTCAATGGATAACTTCTTAGGCTCTTACTGGAATCTGGCAAAGGGGCAATTAAAAAAAATCTTAGTTTGGATGGTGTTGAGAAGTATTACTGGAGATAATTATTGGGTAGTGGTTCCTATACAGTGACTTTAACGAAAAATCCCCAAGCAGGTCGATTTTTATTTTTAAATTTCTATTTTCTGGCATACATATCACACAAGTGACGTCGTCCATCTGGGCGTGATGACGAAATCGATGATTTCTTTAAATAAGAATACGGGTCATGTGATAGTTGAAAGGGTATTCAATTTTCTATTCAATAATATAAACCTTAACATAATAATTATTTATACAGGGTGTTCAAAAAAATGTTTAATTAAATTAGTTGAGACAAAAAGAAGAATGTAATAAATTAATTTAATTCAAAATACGTTTCATTGTGGTCAGAAAACAGAAAAAAATGTTTAGATATTTGACAAATAGATATTGTTTTTCGCCTAAATTCAATGTTAAAGCTGCCACCCACCTATCTCTTGGCAGTTTGAACATTTCGTTTAATCGAAAATCAATGTTTATTTTTCAAATAAATTTTTTTTCTGTTTTCTGACGGCTGTAAAATGTATTTAGAATTAAATAAATTGCATACATTAATCTTTTTGTGTCAATTAATTTAATTTAAAAAAAATTTGGATACCCTTTGGATTAGTGAATAGAGAATTGAATGCCCTTTCAAATGAGCTATCACATGACCCCTATTATCATTTAAAAAATTATCGATTTCGTCATCACGTCCAGATTGATGACGTCACTAGTATGATATATATGCCAAAAAATCGTAATTTAAAAATAGAAATCGACCTGTTTCGGGATTTTTTCTCAAAGTTGCCGGTTTACGAAATAATGAATTTTTGCGTTACTTTATGGACTCACTGTATATAATAGGTCGTCCAATGTGTACTAGCAGAGGAGAGAAACAGAACCAGGGTCACAAATATTTAGATCAATAGATGACGTGCTACCAGATTCGACATAAAAATATGTGTTGCGACTTGTATTTAGAATACTTATATTTAAATCATTTATCATCTTTTCAATTAGCTTGCCGCGTACAGGTGTGTATTTGGACCCCCACATAGGACTATGGGAATTAAAGTCACCAACTAGAATAAGTGGAGTTGAAAGCTGATTTATTAAGTTTGTGATTACAGTTGGTTTGTAATTTTCAGGAATGTATAAGATGCATATTACGTTTTTGTGTGGACACCAAGCGGTTATTGCTCTAGCTTCGAGATCTGTATGTAGATGAAATTGTTGATGGCATATATCAGATGAAACAAATATTGATGTCCCGCCACTTGCTCACAGGTGCAAAGTTCTGATAAAATGGTAACCAATGTAGTTTTTTTAGAAGAAGGGTATGAGAATGGGTGAAGTTCGTTTCTTGGAGACCGAAAAAGTCAGAGGAGAATTCAGAGGTGAGAAGTGAGAGTGAGAAGGTATTCCAAGCGTGGATAAATCCATTTCATTTCCACTGGATAAGAATGATATGTTTTTGACCAGGAAAGTTTTGAGGTAGTTCTGATTTCTTTCATTTTACAAGTATTTTGGGGCGCTGAATCCGAATATGAGGTTTGCGAACAAAATTTCCAGATGCAACATTAAAAAAATCGCTAGTAAAGCGAAAAATGTCTGTTTTTCCGCTTTCTTGCTTAAATTTCGAAAGCATGTGACTTTTAGTAAATAGTGGGTTTACTGAAATTACAGTACTGAAAATTCTCTACAAATGTCACTATTTAGTTTCTTTCAGAGGAGCCTTTCTCTCTAAATTGTTAGTTGAAAAGGGCAATTGTCAGCGGTCTCTGCAAAACCCACTTTTTAAGTGGGAGACCTGTTAAAAACTTATTCGTAAGAGAAGGAATTGTTGTCAGCGAAACGAGCCAACATGAAATTTTGGAAAAAGTCAAAAGCTTTTTTATAGTTTTTTATTGAAAGTGTTATGGACCGGACGGCGCACCACTGCATAAAAACGACGCACGCCACCGCGTAAGAGTGCGAAATTTCAATAACGCATTAAAACTTTTTAATGGATGGCACCGCACACACAGACACAGGACTTGTCGCAATAATCTTTATCATACAAAAATAAGACCAACATTTACCCCCTACCGAAGCTGCTGCACGAGAACCATTTAACGACAAATGGCAACCTGGAAAACATGATGGCAAAATTAATGGAGAGAATGGATCTCCAAAATACACTAATGCAACACACACTTAAAATATCCGTCTGGAACTCAAATGGGCGCTAACGAATCATATCCAAGAAATAAAAATTTTTCTCGACGAGAAGAAAACCGCACTACTTTTAGAGACGCCTCACTGGTCTCCAGTAGTTCCATGTCTTCCCTCAATTTAGATAGAATTGCCAGTAGTTTTTTTTCTCCGTCCATTCTTGTCATCCCTTTCTCTACGGGGACCATGAAAATAGTCTGACGGTTTCCCCGGTTCTCTTCCTCCTGGCCTTTCCGTGTAATCGTAGTCATTGTATTGAGTTGGAGGTACTTAACCTCTCCTGCTCTGTATGTACCTCCTACACATACTCCCAGTTCCGGTTTTTCCCTTATCAGGTCTTGGAATCTTTCCCCCTCACCGAAAAGTTCAGGTTCCATGACCACTACCAAGTCGCCTGCAGGTTTATTCCCTTTTCCCGGTTTAGTTACCTTATAGTGAACTTCTTCCCATTCGACTTCTAAAATTCATTTTGGCTCATTTTGGCATCAATTGGTGCCATACCTAGACTTCCCCTAATATACTCATTTCTAATTTTATCCTTCTTTGTCACTCCACTCATCCATCTAAGCATTCTCATTTCCGCCACATACATTCGTTGTTCCTCTTTCTTTTTAACTGCCCAACATTCAGTTCCGTACATCCTAGCCGGTCTTATGGCTGTTTTATACAATTTTCCCTTCAGCTTCATTGGAATTTTTCTGTCACACAACACACCACTAGCTTCTTTCCACTTCATCCATCCAGACCTAATTCTATTGCATGCATCTCCATCTATTTCTCCATTACTCTGTAATGCCGATCCCAGGTACTTAAAACTATTGCTTTTCACAATCATTTCACCATCCAAAGATACCATTCTATTTATAGTAGCTCCATCTTTAAATGAACATTCCAAATACTCTGTTTTTGTCCTATTAAGTTTTAAACCTTTTTCCTCCAGAGCTTGTCTCCACTTATAGGTACATCTGATTATAAGTACTGATTATGAGTACATCTAGTATATCGAAATGGTTACAAAAGAGGTGTACATAGAAATAACAAAGAAAACTTGTGTGAGGTGTGGATTATAGAGGATCTGCCACTAATACGTGCAGCAATGTCTTATAATTCTTTCAAGACCAAGATTTATATGATTTGACAACGAAAATACCCGCGAGGAATGCAAAAAAACGGTTAAGGCTGCACCCATACGAGATATCTAGACAATGCTGAATAAAAATTTGCAGCAAGGTTTCAAACCATCCAAATTCATAACCACCGACTAACAATTGAAGGGCTGAGTGGATGAAGGAGGTATGTAACAAAAAGTAAGTTTTGAGATATTTGACCCCAAAGTTTTCATTGTAGAACTTTTTTGTAGTTATTGGTTTTCAAATGCTTAAATAATCATACTGTTCTCATGAGTGGTGAAATTAATATGGAAGTTGAGAAAATGTTTAAATATCTGCTAACCAGACAAAAAAAAAAGATGTTGTGTACATACCTCGTTCTTCCACAAATATTTTGTATATTTCATCTTTGTCTAAAGGATAAAACAGGTTATATGCATACAATTGAAAATACTGTTGTGTAGATATTCAAAATAATATTTATTTTTAATACGTATACATATTTTAATAACACCAAGGATATCGAAAATTGTCACCCCTTAAGTTTATTCATTATTTTCACGCAAAATAAGCTCATAGAACCACCTGTGTTGTTCTGGAACGAAGGGAAGTTGTTGTGTTAAGTTATCAATTTTCTCTTTTGATAGTGTGGAGGGCTTTTTCAAATTTTTAAAAATATTGACTTTTTTAAAAGGAGTACCATAATCGAAACTCTCCTTGAAGAGGTAGGACCCATAGGTATCTACACGGATCCATTTAATGCCATCACGGAAATATACTTTTTCATTTAGAACATCTTTTTTCCTATTCATCAGTTGCATTTTATTTAGAAGGTTCTCGGTGTCTTTGAAATGATGTTGCATATCAATAACCATATTATTCTTTTTATTGGCAGATGCAATAATTTCACGGTATTGTTGTGGAGTACAAATAGTTTGATGTTTCCTTAATCTTTTTTCAATTCGGCCAAAATCCCGGTCTGAATCCAAGTAGGAATGACCTACTTCAGGAAACTTATGGTCGATTATTTGGAATATTCCTTTTTGTATAAGATACTCATAAACACACACAATTAGGAAATTTTTGTTCTGCCCTGCACACGAATCTGTCCAAATAATTAAATGATTTTTTTGTTTAAGTGCCAGCTCAACTTCAATGGTTCTTAAAAGACAATTAGCGATGATCTCACTACTACCCCTGCATGCTTGGTCTTCAGTCCATGTACAAAAAATGGTTTTATCAACTTCTTTAGTTATAATATGTATGCCTAAATTATAGAACCACATTTGGCGGAGGTAAAATGCTTTAGAAGTACTGAGTCTAGGCAACGGCATCGTTTGTTGGAGGTCGAATGTCATATATGCAACACCATCTGAATTTTTGGCTAGTTCCCTGTCGATATTCTGAGCCTCAAACGCTGCTTTATAATTTTCAATATGTTCCTCATTTGCAGCACCAGAATCGCAAGTGCTGCAAGTGTCACTTTTCGGGTGTCCAAACGATAAGTTGAATTCATTGTTAAAAATATTGCGGTACGTGCATTCTTTAACTTTAAATCGATTTTGGACTTTGTCTGCATTACATGTATCAATATAAAGTTTATGCATAATAGGAAGCGATAAAAGCGGAGACAGATATTTCTTATGGATATTGCAGTTTCTTGAATAATGAGATAATTCTGAAGGGAAACTTGAAATATGCTGGATTATATAAGCTACAACATCATCTTGAATTTTATTGGGTCTATTTGAGTGTTTTCCTCTTTTGTCTGGTAGAGGAGCAGCTAAACCCATCTTAATTTGCTTTTGGATTAAGTCAACCTTCTTCATGCTAATGTTGTTTAACGAAACAAAAGCTCGTTTACATGTAATAGTTTGTTTTGCCCCGTATGTTACGTTATATTGGAATGAGGTGGTCTTGTGTTTTAAAGCTCCAGTTCTTTGTCGGTGTGTGGGGATTATTTTGATACTATTATACAGAAAAGAGTTTTTAGCATTTATATCCAGTTTGTACCACGATGAAAAAATTTTTCCCTGTCTTCAATTGTAAATACCTGGGAACACTGTCGGCGACACTTTTCGGGGCATAAATTAGTACCTTTGACAATATTCTTAGCAGGTTTCAACTCACCTTTATAATTTGTGTAGGCCTCTCCTCTTTGCCTGCAGAGTGTAGCATTTCGTTTCTTCCATTCATCAAAATTTCGTTGCCTTTTGCTACTTACTTTTATTTTTGGTTGGAAATGTTTCTTTTTGCGATGGACTGTAGGCAATATATGCTCTTTTTCATTTTGTCCAACAATATTTTCATTAGATTTTGCCTGACTTACTAGTATGTTATTATCCTCCATTAGTATATCATTCTCTTCTTCCATCGGTTCATTATTACTCTGTGCATCTACCATCTCATTATCAATCTCGTTGTCTGATGATGAGTTGATGTAATCTTCCGGATCTGGCACGTATTCATCACTAGAGTTGTCCCCGAATAAGGTATCGCAACTTGAATCGTAGTTATTGTCTTCTCCATCATCTGAAAAACAAAAGATATAGTCAATTTACTGAAGTAGTTATAAGGCCCTTAATCTACCCTTAGCACATTATAAGTCGTGTCTTGCTATGACAAATTACATAATAATCATAACAAAACAGTTGACCAAGTCATGACATAAAACTTTTGCCAAATTTGTGAATTTCCATATTCATAATAATAACAGTTGGAAATATTTTGTTAGATTTTTTAATTTTAATTAATGTCAGTTTTTACATAAGGAAAACTGTAGTATTACTTGTAATTTCGAATATCTGTTTGATTAAAAAAACAAAAGATATTAAACTATACATTTGAAGTCAGAGCAGAACTGTTTACCTCCAAGTTAACACTTGGACACATTGTGAAAGTATATGGCACTTTCCCTATAACAATAAAAAATAGGTACCATTGAATATAACAAAATATTCCTACGTGAATTTCATATTTTATAAAAAAGATACTTACATTCTTCTTGGCGAACTTCATTCTTGCCTGTAGAATAGTCACTACTTGTTGATGAAATTGGCATTTGTAGGTTAGAATTCTCATTTTTCATGGTTTGTATTATATTTTTGTCAATACTCTCGCTGGCAGGTAAAATATTATCATTTAAAGCTAACTGTAACATTATCTTTCCCCTTGAAGTCATTTCAATTATCAATGTGAGCAATATTACTTAACACAACTTAAATTCGCAAAACACGTGTTAATCACAACAATCGTTTTTGTCAAATGGTGAACAGCTCATTCACAGCTAGCTGTTACGTGCATGAAGGCGGTATGTTACAGAACTTGATCAGGACACTAGTGGAAGAAGGAGGTATGTACTATTTATGTTTCATACCTCCTTCATCCACTACAAATATAAGTAGTTGTTGATACATACCTCCTTCTGGACATTAGTATTTCTCTTAATATGGCTATTAGAGTGCTACTGTTAGTTGCACAAAACATATTAACACATACCTCCTTCATCTACGAGAATAACTAGATTTTTGTAAAAATGTTACATACCTCCTTCATCCACTCAGCCCTTCAATTGTTTCCATTTAGAGGCCGTACAAATTTTACACAATACCTTCCAAACTCGCTAAATATGGGATCAAAGTATTTTTGATCAATATAACCATATACCTTTTACAAGATATATGGTTCCCGACAAGTTAACGTTGGCGAACAAACAGTTTTTGATCTGATCACGTCTTATAAAGGTTACGGGCAGAATGTTACCACAAATAACTTTTTACCAAAATTGAATTCGCTAAATTGACGAATTCATGGCCGATGACGTTAGTACGGCTAGTAGGCACAGTTAGGAGAAATAAGAGATTTCTACCCACCAATATGCAAGCAAACAAGGAAAGAGCTGGTTTTTCCACAAATTTTGCATACAATCATGATGCTTATGTATGCTCTTATATGTGCCAAGGAAAAACAAAGCAGTATTGTTACTCTCGTCCATGCATATCACAGAAAAAGTAGAAGACAGTGAAGTAGCGAAGCCGGAAATAATTCAGTACATATTACAATAAAACCAAAGCAAGATTGACAACATGGATAAAATGCTGGGTGAGTATTTGACTGTATACTCACCCAGCATTTTATGTCGAATATTGCGTTGGCACTTGGTCTTTTTTATAATATGATTGACGTCACTAGCTGAGCATGCTAAATTATACATCCAGAGCATAATCCATTGCGAAAAACAAAGGACTAACGCAGAAAATTTTTGAAGGATCATTCTAAAGATATTTGGTTGCCTTCATTTCAATCTCAAAGTAAAAACCGGATGATGATGAGGAGTCATTTTTTTCGTAGTGCTGTAGAAATGGTCCTTGGTCGAAACAGAGTATGTATTTGTAGTTGATACTCCTCCTCAAGTGTCTCACAGCATTCGTGGATCTACTCCAGTAACCGGAATTTGTTATATTTGTCGAAACGAATGGAAAAACAGCGTAAAACGAGAAAAACTCGTGAAGTATTTTTTTAACTGTATGTGACGAACATTTTTTGTCTAAAACGATATGACATATACAATATAATATAATACATTTAGTCCATGTGGTGAGACCGCTCCCGTCTGGAAAAATTTCTGATTCGGTTTCTTTGTGGATTCCTTTTCAAAAATGTCCCCTTTAAACAAATCTGAAGGGTGCCGGGCGGAATTTTTGGGCAGAAATTGTTTAAACAATTTTTTTAAACAAATAAAAAAGATCACGTTTTTTTTGCTCCGGAGCATATATTTTTGAGTTTTGTCGGTGATTCTGAACAAGAAAGGTATCTTGCAAATTTTCTCAAAAATTGATAGTTTTCGAGTTATAGGCGATTTAAAATATGAAAAATGCGAAAATACTCATTTTCGAGACTTAAAACTCATATTCAGATTAGTATTTTTGAGGTTGCCAGATACTTAAATAGAAGACTAAATATTCAGCTTCCAGATTCTGAAGAGTTGTCGCGTCTAACTTTAATTTATACCGTTGTTTTTTAATTGTTAAATATGCATGTTTATCCGATTTTTTGCCGGTGCGGCGCTCTCTATTTTAAAAATCTCCTATTTTCCTCCGAAAAATATTTTTTCTAGATTGTTTGGGACATTCTAAATAAAATAAGTGTAACAGATTAATACTCACGACGGACCTGTAAGAGACGATTTATCGGTTTTGTTTAGTTTAAGTAAAAAAAAGTGTGTGAAATCATTCTTGTCGGTGACGAACTATCGTTTTCGATAAAGAATGAATAATTTGGTAGTCTGAAATAAATCTTTGTTTGAATAAGTTGTCGCTTTTAATTTTTAGTTTACAGTTCAGGTGTGGGGTATTCTACGTGCTATAATATATCGCTTTGGCCGTTTATGTTATTGTTGTTTCTTGCGGTGCAGTTTCAACGTAATATTTCTATGCAGATAATTTTTTTGTCTGGGTGACTAATTAAAGTGTTTCGTTAAAAAAATAATACGGGAGAGTGTACAATAATTTAAGTGATACGAAAGTGTTCTTTGTTTAGTTTAAATATAAGGTTTAAACTATAATAGAGATATACGGTCTGGACTTCTTCAGCTGGTGTTTATTTTGGACAATCACGACGCAGGAAGTTTTTTTAATTTAAATATACGGTTTAAATTAATCAGTTTCTGGTTTAAATACAAGGTTTAACCTGTAAATTTGGAAACTATTTATAAAAGTGATGCGTTTCTTTTGTTTAGTTTGAATATAACTAAGGTTTGAACTAGATATTTATTTCTTTGTTAATTTAAAAATACGCTTTGAATTATTAAGTTATAGATAAAAGGTTTAAGGCTATGACTTTAGTGAGTTATACCTACATTATATTGCATAGGTATTTTGTTGTCTAGATACACGGTCTGGACTTTTGATGCTTATTTTGGAAAATGGCGACGCAGTAAGTTTTTAATTTAAATATAATATCTACGGTTTAAAGCTTTTTTTATCAGCTTTTGGTTTAAATACAAGGTTTAATCTCTAAATTTGGAGACTATAAGTGATAAGTATTTTCTTGTTTAGTTTAAATATAAGGTTTGGGCTAGATATTTATTTAATTGTTAATTTAAAAATTCGTTTTTAATTAACTAAGTTGTAGTTTAGATAAGAGGTCTAAGCTATAACTTTAGACATTAGTAGGTACATATTGTGTTGACTATATACAATAGTGCGTGTTAATTCTGATAGATTGAACATAGCTTAAATATACGGTTTAAACTATTAACTTATAAGATAGAGTAAATATATAAGGTAGATCCTGAAGTAGATAGAAAAGGTCCTATTCATCAAGTAGTAGGGAAAGTTCTCGTGATAGATATAGATATCACAACACGCCAATTGTTTCAAATTGAAGCCAGGCACCTTCAAGACGACTGAGAGTGAGTACAAACCATATTTATCAGTACCACACGACTGAGAGTGAGTACAAACTATATATATATGTAACAGTAACTAAGAATAATATGTATTCTTACTATATTCCAATGAATAATATTCCTATGAATAATATGTATTCCAATGTGCATGACTAAAAATAATTCTGCTAAGTATAATGCATGTTACTTTATTGATTGTGGTGTAAATGGCCATGTATTTAGAGGTTATGTTGGTTCGGGTAGCATTGCTGTTACTTCACGTTATACCGAAGCCAGAATATTGAATTTAGATCTAAGATCTGTAAAAAATAATGTTACGTGGTTACGGAATAGATATGGTAATATGTGGATTAGGCAAGGTGTGGGCCGCTCTGTGAATCGAGGTGTAACGCCAATGTTAAGGATTGAGTGGTCTAGCCATCTTTGTCTGTCGCATGCTCGGGATTGCTTGGTTAAAAGAGATGGGTTGCGCTTCTTTCCTCAGTATGCCTTGTCTACGGGTTACGGTGGTGGATGAGTTTTTGCAAACTCTGAGATTTGTATTGGTTTATTTATGTGTAATGTATTGGTTTATGTAATGGTCGATTTAGCATTAGCCAGAGTTAGGGTTCTAGTTGTCCCGATGCTTTTGATAAAACGGTTTTGTGCGACTGCCCCGATGGTTTTGGACGACGGTCCCGATGGTTTTGGATGACGGTCCCGATGGTTTTGGACAACGATCCCCATGATGTTGGACGACGATCCTCCTGTGTTGTGGACGACGGTCCCGATGATTTTGGATGACGCTCCCGATGGCTTTGAATGACGGTTCCGATTGTTTTGAACGGCGATCCTATGGTTTTGGACGAAGACTGCCTTTCAAGTAGGAAGAATGCTGTACCAGAAGTACGAGCTGTTGACGGTTCCGAGACAGTCTTTCAAAGACTGCCGTTTAACGAGGAAAAGTACGTGACGTAGTACAAGGACTTTTAGATAATGACATTATTCGTGAATCTAATTCATCATATGCCAGCCCGATACTACTAGTTAAAAAGAAAAATGGAGAAGTGAGGTTATGTGTTGACTACCGTACATTAAATTGGAAAACAGTCAAGGACCGATGTTCCCTACCTCGAATTGATGATCTTTTAGACCGCCTCAACGGTTGCCATTACTTTAATAGTTTAGATCTAGCAGCAGGATACCATCAAATAGCATTAGAAGAAGACTCTATTGCTAAGACAGCATTTATCACTTCCACGATCATTATGAGCATCTACGCATGCCTTTTGAATTAGTCAACGCTCCAGCAGTTTTCTAAAGGATAATGAACGAGATTCTAGGTTCATTTCGTTTTACTACTGCTCTTGCTTACCTAGATGATATTCTCATACCATCGGCAAATGTCGAAAATCGTCTTACAGGTTTAGAAACGGTGCTAGAACTGATTAAGAAGTCTGGCAGAACACTAAGACTTCAAAGATGTCATTTTCCCCACGGTAACATCTCATACTTGGGACACAAGATATCCGGCGATGGTATACAGCCCGGAAAGAAAAAGGTAATGGTAGTGTCAAAATTTCCTACTCCCACCAACGTTCATCAGGTCCGCCAGTTTCTGGGTCTCAGAAATTTATCAGTAATTTCGCAGCTATTGCAAAGCCACTTTCTAATCTGATGAAAAAGAATATCACATTTAACTGGTCAGCTGATAAACAATGTGCATTCGTAGATCTCAAAGCAAAACTAACGTCAAGGCCACTGCTGGCGATATACGATCACGAGGCAGTTATGGAACATCACACAGATGCTAGTAAAATAGGAATCGGAGACATCTTACTACAAGCGCAACCAAATGGAGAATTAAAGCCGATCCAATATTTTAGCAGGTCAACTACCAAAGAAGAATAAAACTACCACACCTATGAGCTTGAAACGCTAGCCGTGGTTAATTCGCTGAAAAAGTTCAGAGTATATAATTTGTTAGGTATTCAATTTAAGGTTGTCACCGATCGTAATGCGTTGCTTGTTACACTAACTAAACGTGATCTGATTTCAAGGATTAGTAGATGGTGGTTGTCTACGCAAGAATTTGATTTTGAAGTCGAATATCGCGCTGGCTCAAAAATAAACCATGTCGATGCCCTAAGCAGGAATCCTGTTGTCACCAATGAAGAATATGATGAGCTACCAATCCTACATGTAAATATAAGTGAGGATGATTGGGTGCTATCTGCACAACTTACTGAAAACCACTGTAAAATTCTACACAAAATCTTGCCTGGAGTACCCGCTAGTGCAAAAGAACGAAAGGTTCATCAGGAGTATGTTCTAAAAGATAACAGAATTTTTGGAAGGAAGGCGTTGGGTGGTACCCAACGCAGCAAGAAAGAATATTTTAACGTACTACCATGATGGTGCAGGCCATTTCGGATTGGATAAGACCTTAGAGGCTATTCAGAAAAGATACTGGTTTCCTGAAAGGCGAAATTATATGAAGAACTATATCTCGTGTTGTTTAGGTTGCCTATATAATAAGAAACGAGCCGGTAAATGACTGGTAGTCTAAACCCAATAGAGAAAAGGGTAATACCAATGGATACAATCCATTTGGATCATATAGGCTCCTTTACGAAGAGCAAAAGAAAGAACAGCTCTGTTATCGTGGCTGTGGATGGATTCACGAAGTTCACCTTTATGAAAGCAGTGCCCAATACAAGTACGAATCCTTAACAAAATTCCTAAATGAAATTATAGAGATTTTTGGTGTTCCATGACGCATAATCTCGGATAGAGGCACCACATATACAAGCCAGACTTTCAAAAGCTTTTGGGCTAGCCTCGGAATAAAACACGTTTTATGTGCCACCGCTACTCCAAAGGAAAACGGCCAAGTAGAGCGGATGAATCGCGTCATTCTTAATGCTCTGACTACAACAGTCCAAATCGAAGAGCGTTTGGATGAAGTGATTAGTAAAGTTCGGTGGGGAATAAACTCAACAGTTTGTTCTACTACCGGCAAATCGATTTACGAGATGTTCCTGGGTAATCGGCCTACAGACATAAATGATGCATTTCTTAGCGTTGAGGTATGCGAAGACGAACATGAGGACTTGGCGGAAGTTAGAGAGGAGGTTTCTGATAGGTTTGCCGAACAGCAGCTGGTTCAGAAACGGGCCTACAACTCCAGACATGTTCGTCCTCATGTATACGAAATCGGGCAACACGTGCTCGCAAAGAAGGCGAAAAGCGCCAATGATGGTAAAAGTACCCAGCCGAACATGAGGATTTGATTGTAGTTAGAGAGGAGGTTTCTGATAGGTTTTCCGAACAGCAACTGGTTCAGAAACGGGCCTACAACTACAGACATGTTCGTCCTCATGTATACTAAGTCGGGCAACACGTGCTCGTAAAGAAGGCGAAAAGCGCCAATGATGGTAAAAGTACCAAGCTCGAGCTACGCTATAAGGGTCCCTTTATAATAACGAAAGTGCTCGATAAAGATCGATATGTCGTAGAAGATATGCCAGGAGTGAAACGTACGCGCCTGTCATACAAGGGTATACGTCCCTCTGATAAAATAAAGTTATATAAAACGGGTGTAAGCTCGGATACGTCCGAGGAAGAAGTCAACTTACACCAAGACGCTTACGCTTATTACGGTAACTAATTTATGCTTTTGTTTCTGTTACAGGTAAACGTCACTGATTCTTCTAAGTCTTCTCGAGGACGCGAAGATGTCAGGTTTTGCCGACTGTAACAGATTAATACTCACGACGGACCTGTAAGAGACGATTTATCGGTTTTGTTTAGTTTAAGTAAAAAAAGTGTGTGAAATCATTCTTGTCGGTGACGAACTATCGTTTTCGATAAAGAATGAATAATTTGGTAGTCTGAAATAAATCTTTGTTCGAATAAGTTGTCGCTTTTAATTTTTAGTTTACATAAGTTTCTTGACATTTTTCTCAAAAGTTAATAGTTTTAAAGTTATAAGCGATTTAAAATCCGAAAATGCGTTTTTTGTCATTTTTCGAATTTCCAATCGCTTATAACTTAAAAACTATTAACTTTTGAGAAACATGTCAAGAAACCTATTTAATTTAGAATGTCCCAAAGAATCTAGAAAAAATATTTTTCGGATGAAAATAGGAAATTTTTGAAATGGAGCGCGCCGCACCGGCAAAAAAATCGGATAAACACGCATATTTAACAATTAAAAAACAACGGTATAAATTACAGTTAGACGGGATCACTCTTCAGAATTTTGAAGCTAAATGTTCAGTCTTCAATCTAATTATATGGCAACCTCAAAAATACTAATTTAAATATGAGTTTTTAATCCTGGAAAATGCGGATTTTCGCATTTTTCAGATTTTAAATCGCATATAACTCCAAAACTATCAATTTCTGAGAAAAATTACAAGATACCTTTCTTGTTTAGATTGACCCAAAAAATCTAAAAATATATGCTCCAGAGCAAAAAACATGATCTTTTGTATTTGTTTAAAAAAAATGTTTAAACAATTTCTGCCTAAAAATTCCGCCCGCCACCCTTCAGATTTGTTTAAAGTGGACATTTTTGAATAGGAATCTACAAAGAAACCGAATCAGAATTTTTTTTCAGACGGGAGCGGTCTCACCACGTGGACTAATTGTATGTATTGCAAAATCCACACTAACACTCATTTTTGTATTTTGATTCAAATAATCTATCATTTAAATACAAAATCTATTGTTTTTTTTAAATTATTTATTAAAAAAATGTACAAGGTACAAATGTACCTATGCCGTAGTTTATGGAGGTAGGAACTACTTAAGCCTCTTTCTGGGAACTGAATGAAGAATTTTTTTGTTATATTTGGCTCACATAATCTACTGGATAAATATAGAGATGTCACAAAAGTTCAAGTCTCTATCTCGTTAACAAAATAAGTTATCACAATTTGAAAACTCAAAAGTTACAATTGTACCTATGCCGCCCGACGAAGGTTAACGTTTCTCGGCGGTAACCGTTCCGATATAGCAGCGGTTTTATCCGGATCGACCGAAATTCCTTGCTGAGTGCTCCAATGTCCCAAGTATTTTACTTTTTCGCGAGCAAACACGCACTTTTTCCGATTTGCCCGAAGATTAATTTGGTCTAGTCGATTAGATTGATCGAACACTAACTTTAGATTGAATGTTCATCAAAAGAGCTGGATAGTACGATGAGATCGTCTAAGTCTAGATAACTTAAAACCATTACGTTACTAAGACCACGACGAAAACGGTCCATGAGTTTTTGGGCTCCTTTGAGATCAAAAGGCATCCGTAAGATTCAAGGATTCAAAGATTCAAAAATTTATTGACTACGTTTACAAAAAAAAATTTTTGAATTGTAGCAAGTTAATTTGATATATAAAGTACATGAGATAATGTGTATATACAATATAACATATAGAAATATAAATTCATTCACTCACATTTACAAAATAAGACATCGGAAAACATAGTGACTAATATTCATGTCCATGATACTGCTTCAAAATGATCAAAATATTCACTAACAGAGTAAAAGCAAATCTCAGAAGATATTTTTTTAGAATGACTTTAAATTTATTGATTGTAAGGTTTTTAAAATCCATAGGTAGCACATTATATATGTTAAAGTCAATTGCATTTTTTTGTGATTTAATCAAACGATATTTGATTGTTTTGATATTATTTGCACCTATTGTGCTGTAATTATGCAAGTCAGACTGTTTAACTAAAGTATCTGCAGTTTTGTGTGTTTCCACGAGAACATTGTATAGCCATAGTGTTGGCGACGGCATTATTTTATATTTAATACATATTGGTTTGCAAGATTCCAAGTAACCAACTTTTGCAATTATTCTAATTGCTTTTTTTGCAATTTAAATATTGTTAGTGCATTGCAAGAGTTTCCCCACAAAATAACGCCATAGCTTCAAAACGAATAGAAAAGAGAAAAGTAAATTGTTCTTAAGGTATCAACACTTGGAACAAGTTTTAGTTGTCTAAGTGAAAATAAAGTACTTGAAAGTTTGCCTTTGAGATGGTCAATATGGTTATACCAAGTCAATGTGTTGTCAATTGTCATGCCCAGTAATTTTACAGTATTTTTTTCGACATGAGCATCGAATGGATTAGATGAAATAAATAAATTTTGAGTTTTGGTGTCATTTAGTCTATTTGCTGTTTATTTAGTTTATTTTCTGCGAACCATGAATGAGCATTTGAATTTACATTCGTAGAAGTGGTTTCTAAAAGAGAACGATTTCTGTCAGAAAAAATAAAAGTAGTGTCGTCTGCAAATACTGTTTTACATGGAGCCATAAAATTGGGCAAGTCATTAACATATATAATAAATAGTAGAAGGCCCAAAACAGAACCTTGTGGAACTTCATGCTTAACATGCTTAAATTCAGAGACAATTTCCGTATCTGACTGCTTGGTATATATCACTTAGATAAGATTTAATTAGTTGTAGAGGAGTACCTCTTATACCGTAAAAGTGCAGTTTTTTATTTTTTTTTAATTTTTTTTAGTAACATATCATGAAAAACACAGTCGAAGGCCTTTGAAAGATCAGTAAGTACCGGAAAGTCCCGAACGGTGACACAAATGCAGTCGTATCACGGTCTGCTTCCTCGACGTTAACTTGATGATACCCCGATCGTAAGTCTTTCATAGACATGTAAAATGTTCGTTTCACGGCGTGTATTAAATCGTCCATACGCGGTAACGGATACGAGTCATTAGCAGTTACGGCGTTTAAACGTTGATAGTCTACGCAAAATCTCGTACCGCCATCTATTTTCGGCACTAATACAACCGGCGCGGCCCACGCACTTTCGCATTCTTCGATGATGCCTTCCTCCAGGAGTTTATCAAGCTCGGTTTTCAATACCTCTCTCTTTGCAGGTGACATCCGATATGGTGGCAGGGCGATTGGTACATTATTTCCTGTGTTAATGCAATGCTCTGCGTAGGCTGTAGGCTGTAGGCTCTCCCCCCATTCTGAAGGTATCCTTCCTACCTTCTAAAAATTTATCCAGTCGTGGTCGTTCATAATCCGCTAGCATCGTTTCTTCATCTTGTCTCAAGTTTTCACATCAATTAATTTCAATACGTTCTGTACCTGTGTCTTCAAAAAGCAACTGCTGTCGTGTGCTTTTTTTTGCAAAATACCATTCCTTATTGTGAAAATCTAGAACTATTTGTGCATTTATCAAAAAATAGATACCTAGCGGAGTTTTATTTGGCGCATCAGGAAAAATTATAAATTATGTAGGCACCATTTTTCTCTTATGTGTTCTTCTTCTTGATGTGCCTATCCGTGACGAATGTTGGCGATCATCATGGCAATCTTTACTTTATCTGCAGCAACGCGGAAAAGCTGTACAGATGTTGTGTTGAAGCAGGTTCTGAGGTTCTTTAACCAGGATGTTCTTCTTCTTCCTCGACCTCGCTTTCCAAATATTTTTCCTTGCAGGATGGCTTGTAGGAGGGCATATCTGGATTCATTTCGCATAATGTGTCCAAAGTATTCCAACTTTCGAGATTTGATGGTGGTTAGTACTTCTCGGTTCTTCCCCATTCTTCTAAGAACCTCCTCATTTGTGACCCGATCAGTCCATGGGATTTTAAGAATTCTCCGATATAGCCACACCTCAAATGTTTCAAATTTTCGGCACATATCCTCGTTCAAGGTTCATGATTCAACACCATAAAAAAGGACAGAGAAGACAATCTCAGCATTCTTACTTTTATACCAAGAGAAAGGTTGTGGCTCTTGAAAAACGCCCCCATACGGTTGAAGATTGATCTAGCTTTTCCGATGCGCGCTCTTATTTCTTGGTTGTTGGCCCATTCTTCATTTATTATGGTGCCGAGGTAGTTGTAGTGCCTCACTCTTTCTACAGGGGTTTGGTTGATATAGAGTTGACCTTCTGATATCTTTTTCTGGTTGACGATCATAAGCTTTTTTTCTTTACGTTTATATTGAGTCCATATTGTTGACTGTAATACGCGATTTTGTCCATGAGGACTTGTAGGTCTTCTAGATTGTCCGCAAATACTATGGTGTCATCTGAATACCTGATATTATTTAGCCGGTACCCGTTTAGTAGAATACCTTTTTCAGTTTCGTGCAAAGCTTCGACAAATATTCTCTCAGAGTAAAGATTGAAAAGTAGGGGGGGCAAAATGCAGTCTTGCCTCACTCCACGCATGATTTTGACATATTTGGTGAGTTCACCGTCAACTCTGAAGTTTGCAGTCTGATTCCAGTAAAGGTTTCTAATTATTTTCAGATCCTGGTTGTTCATTTCTGCTTCTTTTAGTATTTGCATCATCTTGGCGTGTTGTCCTCGATCAAACGCCATCTCGTAATCAACCAGACATGCGTATACGTCGCAATTTACGTCTCTGCATCTCTAGAATAAGACTTGTATTGAAAACAAAGCCTCTCTCGTACCAACAGCATTTATGAACCCGAACTGGTTAGGCGAAATTTGACTTTCACATAGCTTGTAAATTCTCGTATGGATTAGCTTTAGCAACAATTTTAGGAGATGACTCATCAGGCTTATCGTATTTGCATTTTTTGTCTCCTGGTTTTTTGGAAGTGCAATAAACTCAGACTTCAGCCATTCAGTTGGTATTTGTCCAGAGTTTTATATGTTGTTGAATATCCCTGTGTATTGCTATTGATTCGTTGTCCATCAGTTTGAGTAGTTCTGCTTGTATATTATCGAGATCTGCTGCTTTACCATCCTTTAGCTGTGTTATGGCAGAATAAACTTCCTGCTGTAATATTCTTGATCCATCACTTACCTCTTCTTCTAGCTCAAAGGTGTTATCTCTTTGGTCTTCAAATAGTTTTTCTAGATATTTTTTCCACTTTATAATTTTACTCTGTTTATCAAGATGATGTTTTCGTCAGAATCAGTTAGATTTTCTCTCTGTCTCCGTCTTAGTCCACCTTTTAACATTCCTATGTACATTGTGACTATCGTACTTTGATTGTAGAATCTCAATTTCTTGGCATCCCTCCATTGCTTCTTTTTCTTTCGCTTCTCTAATTTTCCTTCTTATTTAAATATTGATTGTTTTGTATGCGTCGGGATAATTTTTGGCATTTCTTCTTTCGTCCATTAGTTTCAGGATCTCATCTGTCATCCATGATTTCTTCTTGGTTAATTTATCTGCCTTTAAGTGTCTATCCTTTACATTTTGAACTATTTCGGTCATCTGTTTGATCATTTTTTCTTCGTTCGATTCGTCTCTAAATGCAGTCACTTGCTCGTTTAACGTGGCTTGGACCCTCATTTTCGTGTCAGGGTCTTTTAGCATACGTAGGTAGTATGATTGTGATTTCTTTTTCTGCACTATTTTGGTTTGACGCGAAATTCTCCCACCAGTGGAACGTGGTCCGTCAAGTCTGCTCCAAGTCTTGACAGATGTAAAGCTGTTTCGGAATCTTTTGTTTACTAAAATGTAATCTATTTGATTTCTAATAATTCTCCCGCGTTTGTCTTGAGGGGATTTCCATGTGTACAGCTTTCGAGGTTGTAATTGGAAAAATGTATTAGTGACAACGAGTTCCGAGTCTTCTGCGAATTTTTCTAGGAGGTCTCCTCTGTCGTTTCTGACTCCAAGTCCATGTGCGCCGATGTACTGCGTCTTATCTCCAGTTTCAATCTTGGCATTAAACGTGGAATTTTCTGTATAATTTTGTTGATATTCTCATAAAACTCAATAGCTTCTTCCTGTTATAACAGTCCGTTAACTGTAATTATCTTTATAGTTATTTTATTTAAATTTTAATAACGGTTTGTCATTAAATTATACTTAAAAATAATAAGATCTAATTAAAATAAATCTTTGACTGACGTCATACTTAACTATTAGTTGGCACAAGTACTTCAGTTGGTATTAGACACCATTCGCTGTCATGTAAGTTTCGTTCTGTGGGGCTTCTCGTCTAACGACGGGAAATATTGGACACTTCGCTTGGTACGCTAGAACGGAAAAGTGGCGGATGACTGATTGAAAAGGACGGAAATTTTAATACAATAGTTTCAAGCTTTTATAAGTGATATTTAGTGGCAAATTATTGGTGGTGTTTTGGAGAAGCTAGGAGACTAAGTTTTGGGAGATCCCGGAGGAATTGGAAGTCATGTCATCCGGTAAATTTTTTTTTACTCTTAAAAAGTTTGAGAAAAAGGAACGAATATGGCCGCTATCATGTCATATTAAATTCCTATTGAATTTATTTCTGTAAATGTATGAATCGAAGTTGTTATTTGAATTTAGTATCTTTAATTATATCCATAGTTCGAAAATATACACTCAGATGAAGATTATCTTGTCACATATCCTGTAAATTATATCATTTGATTTGTGGGGTTATGTCAACCTCATAAAATTGAATTCAAATTTTACAGATTACATTCATTATTCTCTATTCTATTAGATTGTGTGTATTCTAGCCACCTTAAATTCGTTCCAAAAGCCAGTATTTTTCTTAAAATTTACAACACATTACATTATCCCATACCATTTTTAATAATAAAAAAAATACCCTTTATAGACATATTTTTCAGATAAAAATCATATTCTGTATTAAATATTGAATTTAAAGTTAAATCCCAAATTAATGTGTGTAATGTGAATCAAGGTCAAATCCATCATTGTTTTTGCTAATGATCTTCTTTTTGTTGTTCATTCTGAAAAAAAGATATCTCATTTTTTTCCTTTGGCTCTTTGACCTTTCCTTAGATTCTGACATTGAAACTAAAACGGGACATGTTTGTTTTTAGCCACTTGGGGGAAATCTTAAACTGTAACCAGTCCGTCAGCTCCCCTCACAACTGGGAGCAACCGTTCTACGCCAAGCCAGGTCATTTGGAGACCAGCCTGGAGAACCTCCCACATACCTACTTTGTATCCTGCCCTCTGCACCCCAGAAGGGCATCGGTATATTAATTGGTACAAGCTAGCACCATCCCTGTGCTAATTCGCCTACCAGGGATTTTGGAATCCGTAGCAAGGACACTCTCGGGGACCATATAGGGTTTGTTTTGGGACACTTGGTATCTGCTAGTGATTGTCACTTCCACTATTACACCACATTCATTTTTTGTATAAGACTCGGGACATTTATTTTGATGATTAAGTTTTATAGTTTATCGCACATATTTTGTTTCAATATTTAAGTTGCATATTGTTTTTATATATCTATAATAGTTGATAGTGTTCCCCAAACCAGTAAACTCTCTGGTCAAAGAGGTTTGAGCTCAGATCATCTTTTCCCCATATGAGATTCTCTTTACCTTTATATATTACCTGAAATTTACTTGTACCATTTATTTACTTAATTAACTTTATATTTTTAGTACTAACCTTGCTTGTCTCCACTTATCAATTTAAATTTATATACTTTTTCCTCTTAATTTGCTTAATTTATTAACTTATTCATATAACTTTTATCTTTCTTTAGTCAATCATAATTATTTAACTTATTTGCTTAACTTTACTTAAATTCATTTAATCAATTTTTAATTATATCTTTGGACGCTATTCCCTTTGAATAGCTATCCATTTTACTTGTTATATTTTTTAGTGACTACGTGTCGAAGCAACTGATTTTTATATATCAAGTAGACCGTAGGTTCACCTTAATGAGGCTAGTGCCTATTTAACTCTTTGAGAGTTACGGAAATTATTCATTGTGAATAATCCTCCCTTAATTATATTCTGGTTCATTAGTTCTATAGGGTTTAACGTTGCTGTACGTATTACAATCGTACAATTATTTGGTGAAGGTTGTTATTTAACCTAGTATATGTAAGTTGGGGGTACGCTCCATATAAGAGCTACTCCATTACTAATGTAACTATAGATTATATTTATATTACTATAGGTAATTATTTCCCATTGTCATTTTAGAGTTACATAGTTTGTATTTTTCTAACTCAGAGGTTGTCAAAAATCTAAGTAGTTATATTTAATAAATTTTTATTTGTTTTTGTATATCAATTATTTTTTCCCATTTTTTGAATTTAATATATTTAATATTTAACAGCAGTGTAAGATACCTGGAAGTTTGGTCCATCCCAACTTCTGGCGCCCATAATTCAGTCTATTGTATTTATCTCCTATATTCTTCTATTTTTATTATATTATTATATTTATTCGATCTATGTTATAAGCATCTCTTTTCATATTCATATTTCTTTTTCTAGTCATCATCCCTCTTTAGTTTGAGCTACTGTTCTTCGACAGGCATGAAAACGAGCCGTACCCATACTTGAGTGTCAAGTTGTTCTCTTGCGAGCCAATTCTATTTAGTTTGCCTCTGTCTTTCCATACTTCTATTATCAGTTCATCACCCTTCCTTCACTCATTTCATTCTTATCATTTTCGTTCTACAAATACTACTGCAAAGTAGTATTTTTGTTACACTGTTCTTTGTCTGCAGTGGGAGCATAAACTTGGATAATATTTATATTGACGGGGTTGGCTTGTATTTGTAATAACATCACTTTCTCTGATATTGGCGTAAAGTTAGTAACGCATTTGGCAATTTTGGGTGATACGATATATCCGACTCCATATTCATGTAATCCATCACTTTTTCCCGAGTAGTGTACCTTGTGATTTTCCCCTTGTATTTCCCCAGAATCTGGCCATCTCATTTGTGCTATTTCCATGATTTAAGTATGCATTCTCTTCATCTCCTGTATTGCATTGTTGATTTTTCCTGCTTTATATAAGGTTTTGACATTCCATGTACAAATCTTGATATTCTTTCTGCACTTCAATTTATTATCTTATTAATATCTCTTAAGGCGCATTTAAATCAAAGCGAACACGACCGAACGAACAAAGGAACGAATTCGTAGGTGTTCACTTGGTCATTCGTTCGCTACAAAGTAGGGCCATTTACATTGAAGCGAACGTTCGCATTCGTTGATGATCCGGAGTGCATATTGCCCGCAGATGTTTTTAAGATGGGCTGATGGGCCAGTGCCAGTCACACATTGTGTTTAAGTTTATTTTCGTGTTTCTTGCTGGGTAAATTTTAATACAATAATAGCTTAAAAAATAGCAGGTAACAGGTATTATACGCTGTTTGAGGGAGCTTAGAAAATAACATATGTAATAAAGAACCAGCTTTCTTAAAATTCTTCCTCGAAAAAGTTACTTGCTCTTGATATTATGACTATATTATGTTCAAATAATAAATTGTAAAATTGGTGTATCAAAATAAATTTGCTTTTAATTAATTTTAGCAATTAGTTTGATTTGGTTACCTCATTAGTGTTTCTGGGTTGAAATTTATCCAATAAAAACATTAGGCTTTTAAAAGCAAACCACTTCGAACCCTCTTTTTGTCTTTCTCGTCTAAATGATGCCAGAAGCTAATTCATTTTTTTAGTTCAGAGACATCACAACCCATTCCTATAGAAATGTTAAAACAAGCATCAGCTTTTCTGTTTATTATTTTATATAGCTTCGATTTTGGGTTTCATAGGCATATTCCATATTGCAAAATTATGTTTTCACAACTACACAATAAACAACCCTCTCAAACTAATGTTTGTAAATAAATTAAATCAGTACTTCTAAACGAATTCGTTCGCTACCGTCTATCCACTGTCCACATTGAACAACGATTTCCTTTGATGGTTCGCTCACTTACCGACATCGGTTGGAACATGTGCGAATGCGAACGAATTCGTTCGGTCGTGCTCGATTCGCTGTACAAATACAATAAAGTTAACGAACGAATTCGTTCGTTCGTTCGTGTTCGCTTTGATTTAAATGCGCCTTTATGTGTACATCGACTAAAGATGTCAACACAAGTTCTGTCCAATATCAAATATTCAGTATTCATATCCGAAATTGGACAGTATCATTTTATCACCCAGTAGATCGAATGCATTTATTTGTTATTAAACACACACACACGTAATTAATTAAATTACATACACATTTGGTCAATTATCAATAATATAATTTGGACATCAGCCAAAAGTTGCTGACATAAGATAAACAATTTACCTTAATTAGATACACAAAATCACGCGGGGCCCGTGTTTACATTGACCCAATTTAAACTTATATAAAACTAAGATCTCTTGTCTAGAAATACAATTATTATTAATTCATTAACGCGAGTGATTGTCTTCAACGCTCATCATTTAACTCTCTACTCAAAGTACCCCGGGTCAACATCCATAGTGTAAGTCTCATCAATAAACTCTGCTACTATTATTTGGTGTTTCCATCACAACTTAAAGACCATCTACACTGAGCCAACGAAGGGATAATTGTTCATGGTCCTATCGAGAAAAAGAATACTTCAAGGAAGTTTGAGAAAGCCTATACAGTCCACACCAGCAACACCCTCAGAGACAGACCACTAGACCCGGGAGAACGAGAGCCGATTGCAGAGCTAAGAGCAGTACCAAAGCCGAGAGCCGATTGCAGAGCAAAGAGCAGTACCATAGCCGAGAGCCGATTGCAGAGCAAAGAGCAGTACCATAGCCGAGAGCCGATTGCAGAGCTAAGAGCAGTACCAAAGCCGAGAGCCGATTGCAGAGCTAAGAGCAGTACCAAAGCCGAGAGCCGATTGCAGAGCTAAGAGCAGTACCATAGCCGAGAGCCGATTGCAGAGCTAAGAGCAGTACCATAGCCGAGAGCCGATTGCAGAGCTAAGAGCAATACCATAGCCGAGAGCCGATTGCAGAGCAAAGAGCAGTACCATAGCCGAGAGCCGATTGCAGAGCTAAGAGCAGTACCAAAGCCGAGAGCCGATTGCAGAGCTAAGAGCAGTACCATAGCCGAGAGCCGATTGCAGAGCTAAGAGCAGTACCAAAGCCGAGAGCCGATTGCAGAGCTAAGAGCAGTACCATAGCCGAGAGCCGATTGCAGAGCTAAGAGCAGTACCATAGCCGAGAGCCGATTGCATAGCTAAGAGCAGTACCAAAGCCGAGAGCCGATTGCAGAGCTAAGAGCAGTACCAAAGCCGAGAGCCGATTGCAGAGCTAAGAGCAGTACCATAGCCGAGAGCCGATTGCAGAGCCTACCAGAAGCGAGGGACCCTAGACGTCTAAGAAAACAAAAAAAAAACCGTAAGTTTTTGAATAATTACAAAATATTCCAACTGTAACAATCGTACAATTTAACAAGTTTGTATTTTTTATTATAATTCAACAATCTAGAACAACAATCTCCACTCTATCAATAGTAAAATAATGTACTTTAGAATGTATACCATATAAATAATAAAGAGACAAAAATATATTTGAAAAATAATTTGAAAAAAAAAAAAAGAAACGTTCATAAACATATAGCTTGCTTTAATTTCAATTAAATACTTTATTTCGAAAAAATTAAAATACTACGTAATTTATAGAACGATAAAAGTCCACTCTATATAATAATTTCAGTTAAATTTTCACTATTTTAGAAAATGAAAATATTTTACCTACTTCTGTAAAAATTAAACACATAGATATCTAATTGCCAAATTTGAATAAGATTCCAGTATTAACATTAAATATATCATTTACAGATCTTTTATAAATACAAAGGTTCATTAAATTATCCTACCAAAGAATTTCAATTTTAGCGTTAGTGAAATCATAATACTATTCAGTTTATTTACAAACAGAAATCACTTAGTCAGGCAAGCGACCTACGGTAACGTTGAAAAATTTGCAAACTTGACAAGGGCATACAATTACATTTTTATTTATATACATTCTGGCTTACGAGAGAGCGTGATAGTACAGGTATAGAAAATTAATATAATTGTTAATAAGCAGATATTTTTTTTTGTGTGAATTTGATGGCCTTGGACTAGCCAATTAGCCAGACATTATAGGCATATTTAAGTACATTGCTTAATAAATAAAATACAGTTCATATTGTTTAATATATTTACCGCTGAATTTAAAATTTTATAAAAATAACCATGGAAAGTGTATACGTTAAGCAAGCGGAGATAGGAGCAGAATTAGCGAAACTAGTTTCTAATACTAAAAAGGATTCTCAATCTCCGAGGACTCAACAATACATCCGGGATAGGCAGGAAAAATTAGAAGAATATTGGGCAAAATTTCTGAATAACCACGAAAAGCTGCTAGAAGGAGGTATAACGAAAGAAAAATATTTTGAAACAAAATACCATGATCAGGTATTTAAGACATATATTGAGGGGAAAACCCTGTTGGAAGAATATGGAAGGGTGCTGAAAAGAGGAAAAGCACCGAAAGTAAAGGAGATACAGATAAGGAAGCAAATAATCGAGGAATTATTACGGCCAGAAAATGAACAAGATTTGCAGGAGGATGAAGAGCTGCAGTCAGAGTTAAGAGAATACATGGAAAAGGTGAATACACTAATAATTGAAGCAGCAGTAAATGAGGAACTAGACGTTATAGATAATGGAGAATTAGAGAGAATAAATCAACTAAAGAGGAGAGTCAGGGAAACCTTGAAGAAAATAAGGCCAGGAATGCAACGGCCAGAAAGCACACAGAGGAGGGACGGTGTGACATTACCGCAGGTAAAAATCCCTGTGTATGAAGGCAGGTATGAAACGTGGAGAACTTTCCACGATCTGTTTACAAAAGTAATACATGAAAACGACCAGTTATCAAACGCAGAAAAAATGCAGTACCTAAAAACTCAACTAAGAGGGGAAGCCAACAGAATGATACAACACTTAACCATATCCGAGGCCAACTACGAAGTGGCCTGGAACATGCTAAAAGATAGATATGAGAATCCAAGGATGATATTGTTTAAATTGATAGACAGGATGCTACTAGCACAGGAAGTAAAGGAATCTTCTGCTAGAGCATTGAAATCACTACATGACACCTTCCACGAAAGTCTGGAAGCCATAGGAGGGTTAGGAACAGACACGGAAGCGTGGAGCCCATTGGTAGCCCGAATTATCATAACGAAATGGGACAATGAAACCAGGAGGCTGTACGAAAACCACGTTGGAGACAGTAGAGAGATACCGACGTACAAATCGACACAAACATTCTTACAGCGAAGATTCCAGACACTGGAACTGCTGGAGTCAGAAAAAAGACAAGAGAAGCAAGGAGGATCTGGGAGGAAACCAAGAACACGTTGCGTGATATGCAACGGAGATCACGGAGTACCGAACTGCAGAGAATTTCAGGAACTCAATGTAAGAGACCGAAACAGGATGATAAAAGAAAAAGGATTGTGTGCAAACTGCCTAGCACATAAAAAAGAAAAACAATGTTATGTACAATATAGGTGCAGACACTGTGGCGGAGACCATCACCATATGTTGCATTATGAGAAAGGAACCACAGGCAACAAAAGAAACTCCAATGAAACGAAAGGTGAACACACACAAGAAAGAAATGGAAGAGATTCGAATAATAGAAGAAACGGGTATCAAGCTAATAGATACAGAGGAGGAAATAATAATCCATACAACGCCAGAGAACAAAATAACGGAAGGCGAGAAAATACACAAGGTACCAATGGGCATAGGAATATCAACGACCACCAAAGAGGGCAGAATTCAGTAAACTGTGCAAGCCATAAGGAAGGTGAAGCATTACTAGCGACAGCTGTTGTACGCATAAGAGATGCGAAAGGAGATTCACACATAATGAGAGCATTAATCGACCAAGGGTCACAATGCGCATTTATAACGGAACAAGCTGCGACGACGCTAGGAACAACAAGGAAGCCCATACAGGCGACCATATCCGGGATAGGCTCGTCAGGAGAAAAAACAGCCAATTGGAGTATGAAACTTTTAATCGAAACTCATTACGAAAGTGACTTCGAGATGGAAATAGAAGCACTAGTATTACCGAAGATAACAAGGAATTTACCGGAACAGGATATAATTCTACCGGACTATAACGAGAAAAATGCAATACTGGCAGATCCAAGATATTACAAGGTAGGGAAAATAGACTTACTACTGGGAGTAAAAGAATACAGTTACATATTGACAGAAGGGATGCACAGAATAAGTAATGGACTCCTGAGTCAAAACACCAAACTAGGATGGATAGTTTCGGGGATAGCACGAGAGAAGAAGACTACAAAAGCAGAAGTATGCTGTATGATATCCAGACAAGAGATGGACATACAAATAAAGAAATTCTGGGAATTAGAAGAAGTAAATCAGGAAACAAGTTTATCAGTAGAAGAACAAGAATGTGAAGAAATGTATCGACAGACAGTAAAAAGAGATGAAGACGGGAGATACGAAGTGAGAATTCCGTTTAAGGAAGACGTAACAAAGCTAGGAGAATCTAAGCAGCAGGCATTCGCCAGATTGATGCAACTAGAAAGGAAGTTTGCAAAAGACAAACAGTTAGAAGCGAATTACAGACAATTCATGGAAGATTATGAAAACCAAGGTCATATGGTAATAGCAGAAAACCAGGGAGATGGGTACTACCTACCTCATCATCCAGTGAGAAAAGAGGACAGTACTACAACGAAAATAAGAGCCGTGTTTGATGCATCAAGTAAAAGCTCATCGGCAGTAAGCCTGAATGATATTATGCACAGAGGGCCGAAATTACAACAAGACTTGACAAATATACTATTACGATGGAGATCCAATAAGATAGCATACTCAGCGGATTTGGAAAAAATGTTTAGACAAATCGGAATGGCAGAAGAAGACCAAAAATATCAAAAAATTTTGTGGAGAAAGGACACAAAGGACCCAATACAAGAATATAACTTAACGACGGTGACATACGGCACGGCCGCAGCACCATTTTTAGCGTTGAGAACAATACAGCAATTACAAGAAGACGAAGGAGCGAGGTTCCCGTTGGCATCGAAAATTGTAAAAGAAAACATGTATGTAGACGATATACTAGGAGGAGCGGAGACAGTGCAGGAAGCAGAAATAGCCCAAAAGGAAGTAATACAACTGTTCAGAAAAGGAGGTTTCATTCTCAGAAAATGGTTGAGCAACGAAGAAAAAATAATGGAGAACGTACCGGAGGAAATGAGGAACGTAGACTCCAAGGCATTCAAACAAGAAGAAGTACGGAAAACGTTAGGAATACACTGGTCCCCTAAAGAAGATATAATCACATTCAAAATAGGGATAACGACAGCAAAGAAAATAACGAAAAGACACGTACTGTCAGAAGTAGCAAAACTATACGACCCACTAGGGTGGATAGCACCTGTAGTAATTCAGGCGAAAATGTTCATACAGGAATTATGGGAGCAAAAAACCAGTTGGGATAAAGAATTAACTAGCAACCAACAAAGCAGGTGGAATACATACCAGGCGCAATTAGTAAATCTGGAGAAAATAACATTGCCCAGGTGGAACAACTTAAGCAAGACAAACAGAGTAGAACTACATGGATTTGCAGATGCATCTATGAAAGGATATGGAGCGGTAATCTACTCAAGGGTGTTAGGCCCAGAAATCAAAACGAATCTAATGATAGCAAAATCGAAAGTCGCACCATTGAAAGGAAAAACGACATTACCGAGGCTCGAGTTGTGTGCCGCGGTGCTATTAGCAAATTTAATGAAGAAAACCCTACAAGCATTGAATAGGGAAAACATTGAGGTATATGCATGGTCAGACTCAATGATAACCCTGGCTTGGATAAGGGGATCATCAAAAAGGTGGAAAATGTTCGTCGCCAACAGAGTAGAGGAAATAAGAGGCGTTATAGGACCGAAAAATTGGCATAAGGTAGATACGAAGGAAAACCCAGCGGACATCCTCTCACGTGGAAGTACCGCATCAGAATTATTAGAAGCAGAGCTATGGTGGAAGGGACCAACTTGGCTGACTAGTAACAAAACTTTAACGCAGGAATCAGAAGAAATACCAGAGACAAATGAGGAGGAAGTCAAAACGAAAATAACGGTGCACACGACAACGATAAAGGAGGACATATGCGAGAGATTCTCAAATTTAGAAAGAATGAGAAGAGTACTTGCATACTGTAGGAGATTTGCAGACAAATGCAGAAAAAAGAAGGACAGTGGACAAAGTCAGCTGACAGTCCAAGAATTAGAGGAAACGCTATTAAAGGTGATAAAGCACTCACAGCACGCCTACTTCAAACAAGAAATAAAGAAGCTGGAGAAGAAACAGCAGTTAGACAAGAAAAATAAATTAGCGTCATTGGTACCATTCCTGGATAGACAAGGAATTCTAAGAGTCACCGGAAGACTGAGACACACGAATCTAAAGTACGGAGAAAAACATCCGATAATTTTGCCAAAGGATAGTGCATTAACAAAGTTACTTATAGCAGATAGTCACGCAAAAAATCTACATAGCGGATTACAACAAACACTACAGTATATAAAAAGGAAATACTGGATAATCAACGGCAGAAGAACCGTGAAAGATCATCTAGCAAAATGCTTAAGGTGCAGGAGGTATAAAAGCCAAGCAGCACAACAATTAATGGGAGATCTACCGAAAGACAGAGTGAACCCGAGTCATCCCTTTACTAACACAGGGATACATTATGCCGGGCCAATAAAAATAAGTACCACGAGAGGCAGAGGACAGAGGAGCTATAAGGGCTACATCTCAGTATTTGTGTGTCTGTCAACGAAGGCAGTACACCTCGAAGTAGTAAGCGATATGTCTACGGATGCATTCATCGCGGCGTTCAAGAGATTTACGGCACGCAGAGGACAGTGCAACAACGTATACAGCGATAACGGAACCACATTCGTAGGAACAGCAAATTTGTTGAAAAAAGAAAATCAAAAAATAGATGACGAGATAAAACAAGGATTACTGGCACTAGGTACCCAATGGCATGTCATACCTGCATATGCACCACATTTCGGAGGACTATGGGAGAGCGCAGTGCGGATAATGAAATATCACTTGAAAAGAATCATCGGGGAAACAGTTCTAACATATGAAGAATTGAGTACGGTGCTGACACAAATAGAAGCATGTATGAACTCGAGACCATTATGTGGGTCATCAGAAGACCCTGAAGGGAAAATAGCCCTGACACCAGCTCACTTCCTTATAGGGAGAGAAATTATATCACCAAATCGGGAAGAAGAGCTTACGACTTATTTGAAGATGCCGACGAGGTGGAGATTATTGGAGAAAATAAAAAGAGACTTCTGGAAAATTTGGAAACAGGAATACCTGCACCAATTACAACAGAGAAATAGATGGCATAAGGCGCACTCTAACATAAAAGAAGAAGAAATAGTTATAATAAAAGAAGAAGATACACCTCCAGGCAGATGGCCGTTAGCGAGGGTAACAGAAACACACCCTGGAGCGGAGGGATTAACCAGAGTCGTAACAGTGAGAAAGGCGAACGGGAAACTGACAAAAAGACCCATACATAAACTAATACGACTGGAAGAAGAGAAACAGGAAAAGCCGAAGAAGGCAGCAGCACTAAGATGGAAGAAAATACTAGTAGCTATAATGTTTTTAACGATGTTAAAACCCATAAAGGCAGAACCATATAAAATATATAATCCGGAACCAGGATTTTTCACAGAAGATCTTGGAGAGGTCGTTATAGACCGGGGAACATTTCGAATAAAGGTGTTACTAGAAAAGGGAAGAATTCGAACAGAGCTCCAACTAATAGGAAATATGATACAAGGAGTACGAGAACTATGTCAGGATATAAAAATCGTGAATTGTAAGGATATAATAGGGAAGTTAGAGGAAGGACAAAGAAAGGCGGAATCAGTAAGCGAGGGGTTGACAGTAGAAATAAAAGCAAGGGAAAGAAGAGGAATATTAGGAACAATATTAACCTCAGTATTTGGAGTCAATGACGAAGCCTACAGTAACATTGAAGCATTAGACAATAACCAAAAGGAGCTAATAAAGGGATCACAGCATCAAGCGAAGATAATGTTAGAAACAATAACATCAATCAATCACACAGAGAACAGGATAAACGAGCAAATGAACAAGTTTAACAAAGCACTAATCACAGGCCTACAAGAAATATCTAAAGGACTTAACGAAGTAGAAGACAAAGCACAGAGAGTAGAAACCGAATATAGCACGTTGCGAATACAAACGATAGCGTTGCAAGTTATGGAATTCATAAACGAATATACTCAATTTTACGAGGGAATATTAAACCTTCACTATAACCACGGACACTTCATTGATATAGTGAAACCGGGTGAGATAAACAAATTGATAGAGAAAGCAGGGCAGATACTGCCACAAGGGGTCGAAATACGACGACAGCCCATTATAGAAACAGAAGTCAGTCATGACGACAGATATATAACAGTCATCGGCTATTTCATAGTGACAGGGAAAATTAAGTACAGCATGCTGAAAGTCACGGCCATACCACTTAACGTGGAGGGGTCGGTGTTGCGCACATTTGTCGCCCGAAGGAATCTACTGGTCGTAGATTATAACACACTGCACTACTTCGAATTGACCGCAGAAGATAGGGAAAGATGTTTACTGTTGACAAAGACGCAGATAGCGTGCTCACCAACGGCTATAAGGAACATGGATACCCAACCAAACTGCATACTTGAAGAAATTTATGAGCGATCTAAGAATAGCACATGTCCAGTGGTAGCCAGGACAATACAGACAGCTCAATGGAGTAAGATGGGTACCCCCAACCTCTGGCTCGTTATCACGCCAGTCACGATACACATATCCATTATTTGCGATGGAAATCGGAGTGAAAGAGTACTGGAACGAGTCACATTCCTGAAACTTTCACCCAAATGTATCGCCCAAACGAAAAATATTACATTACTCCCCACTAGCAGTGGGATGGAGAGAGCGGTAACAAGCTACCTGAAGGCGCCAATCACTCCCGTGGCCCAATTGGTGGCGAGGACACCCCGCAGGTTTAACATGCCTCTAAACACCTACCTGGACATACCAGGAGGAGAGCTACGTCACGCGTTACTTGAGGAGGAAAGTCTAGAACAAGAAATGACGCATACGCAGTGGCAATCGATTCCAGAATCTAATTGGCATTATTTTGTAGCCACCGGGACCATTACTATAATGGTAATAATTGGGATACTCACGTTATGGAAATACCGTCCTGTTGTACGACTATGTCGTTCAGGGAATCCACATACTCAGACTAACGAACAGGAAGTACCTGTATTAAGTAGTAATCGGCATAACAATGTACCGTCGACTTCAAAGGCCGACCTCCCACACTCCACAATTTCATCCAATTGCCCTAATTTTAACCTAGAGATAGAGTCGGACATTGATAGCTAGAGTACGGTTGGAAGATTGTTGATTATTCTTAAACTATTTATTTATTAACATGTTTGAATTTGACTATTTTATGTAATACTTATATGTAAACTTTGAGTATTGACACTTGGGCCAGTTTTTGCCCGAGTCCGCAGTATGTCCAATATCAAATATTCAGTATTCATATCCGAAATTGGACAGTATCATTTTATCACCCAGTAGATCGAATGCATTTATTTGTTATTAAACACACACACACGTAATTAATTAAATTACATACACATTTGGTCAATTATCAATAATATAATTTGGACATCAGCCAAAAGTTGCTGACATAAGATAAACAATTTACCTTAATTAGATACACAAAATCACGCGGGGCCCGTGTTTACATTGACCCAATTTAAACTTATATAAAACTAAGATCTCTTGTCTAGAAATACAATTATTATTAATTCATTAACGCGAGTGATTGTCTTCAACGCTCATCATTTAAGTCTCTACTCAAAGTACCCCGGGTCAACATCCATAGTGTAAGTCTCATCAATAAACTCTGCTACTATTATTTGGTGTTTCCATCACAACTTAAAGACCATCTACACTGAGCCAACGAAGGGATATTTGTTCATGGTGTTCTACCAACACCATCAGCGAATTTTACAGAAATTTGCTCGGGCTTAAACATTTGTCCTGTTTTCTAAAAGGTTGTACAACGTTGTACCAGCTATACTTTGTTTAGCACCTGTATCTATTAACCCTTAACGTTCATGACCTAATATACATATTAATACGTAGAACAGATCTGGGTTGAGGTGAAATAAATGTGTCTACGGAAGAGAAATCTAGCGAAAATGTTTCTGTATGACTACAAACTGGGCAGTTGGCTCTAATAAATCCCGGTTTATCACAACCGTAACAAGTTAAGGGGTTATTTAGACTATTACGCGACGAATTCGAAGTAGATGCTCCGACCGTAGCACTAATCGTACGCGAAGAACTTGCGGTTTCTTTTGGAGTTGTCGGTCTATCTTTGAATTGTTTATCACGTAACTTTCGACACTCATCCTTAGAATGCTACATCGTAGCAGAATAACTACATTGCGGCCGTTTTTCGTAAGTGTGTCGATTGTGGAGGGTTTTGTTATATTTAAAACAAGGTCTCTCAAATACATCTTCAACTTTTCGTGCTGCTGTCAGCAGCTCCGTAAAAGTGGAAACGGAATCTCTAGAAATTTTCTCTAATTTCTTTATTTAGTAACACATACGCCATATCTAACTGGATCTTTTCTGTAAGGCTGCTTGGTTCTAGTTGCGCAAGTACAGTTTACTGCGGCAAACAAAGACGTCCACTGTCGTTTTTTCGTCTTGCTCCTCGGCGAATAACTCGCGGTACACACGATATGCTGGTTTTTTCGGACCGAACGTAACTATCAGCAAACTAACAAGTTCCTTCCATATCGAAATAGTATCTTTGACGCCTTGGTACCATTTTGCCGCGAAATAATCGAAAAGCATTGCAATTCCCCGAAATGCATTTTCGTCAGACACTAATGCGCAATCTTTATAAATTTCTACAGCGCCAATGAAGGCATTTACGTCGGGGTCTTTGTGTCCATCAAAGCGCGAATGGCATTTCGACAAGTTGCCACTTTGGGACGACGGCAAAACGGGAGCACTTTGTATCGACAATCTCGACAACAGCTCTTTAAATTGTTCGTTGGTCAACACCACGTTTTGACTCACGTCTCTAATGTTTATTGCCACAGATCTATTTGAAAAAAACAGTATCCGACTCAGAATTAATTTTTATCGCCCTCAAATGTTTAAGGTTTTGCGTGGAACGCAACTTGTACAAATGATTTGTCATGCAAAATTGGAAAGTACTTGCCAGTAAATAGATGTGTCCACGCTTGGATAAAGAATACCTCCAGCACCTTTCTGCACACCACCTGTACGATCATTGGAACAACTAGCACTAAATCACTTCCGCGTTTGACAAAACAGAAGGTTTTTACACGTAACCGAAGCAGTCAATTGTCTAATAAATAATAAAAATAGACAAAAGCGTCCGAATAACTAAAACGAATCACTTTGTGACTTGTTAACAAACAGTAGGTCCACTTGATTATTTAATCAGCTAAGCATTTAATTATTTTAACTTGAGTTAGCAAGCTTATAGTGAAAACAGTCCGATTAAGCTAACGAAACTCACTTTTCACGCGAACGCCGCGCCGGCGAAAGAGGGTCCAACACTAAGTATGTATTATGCTGAAGCATTCTTTTTCTTATGCGATTTTTCATTTAAACTACCGAAATATACGATTTATCCCGTAATTTTCAAGTAAGCCACTAGTTGTGCGCCATTATAAAGGTAAATTAAGTAATTAAACTCGGGTTTTAGGGTTTTTACAATGAAAATCACGATAAACGATAGAATGGCGTATTTTCGTCTTTTCTATAAAATGTCTTAAAGCTAACTAAGAACAGACGCTAAATAACATTGTCTGTGTCCCTTTTCGCATCTGCTAAATATTAAAGATATAAACACAACACTTCAACGACATATTAGGGCATTAGGTCACTTAATCTCGGTTCCCGGAAAGGTATATGTTCCCACTGGTTCCTTACAGACACATTCCTTACATAGACGGACCGCAAGGGGCTGGTTTGTTACAATAAACAAATAAGAAACAACCGAAAATACTTTCAATGATTTCTTTTTTGCCGCTGACAACAATGATAATTCTAAATGTGAAAAAAAAAAACAATATAAGGTCAAAGTTTATAATATATTTATCATATAAATATCATAAATATTTATCTAATAATTAAACAAGACATTTGAAGACACAAGTGCATGAAGGGTCTATGTGACCAATTTTTCAAAACATGTTTTTTATTTTAAAAGTAAGTTGTTCGAACCTAGAAATTTTTCAAACAAGCCAAACACGTTTTAAAATTAATATTTTCTAAGTTACTAGAGTGTAAAGGATCTATGTACACAGTAAATTTTAAAATGTAAGGGCATAAAGGATATATGTACACTTTTTATATATAAAAAATATATAATACATATTTTTTTTAAGTTTTTTTAATAGTGTTAATAAATGTATTAATTTTAGGACTACATATCCTATAAATTTAGTCTATTTGGATCTAATAGTAAAAAAGTTCTAGTATAAAAACTTTACCTTCATTTTTCTTAATAACTTGCAAATGTCACATAGACCCTTCATGCACTTAGGTCTTCATTTTTTAAAAGTATGTATGAATAAATTATGAAATAAATAATGAACATTTGCGAAAAATAAAACTAAAATGTACCTATATAGGTACATATTTATATGTATATACACATATAATATAATATTATATATATATATATATATATATATATATATATATATATATATATATATATATATATATATATATATATATATATATATATATCTTTATACAGGGTGATTGATTAGTGGGGTAAAGCTTAATAGATCCGCTATAGGAATAGATAGCAATAAAAGTTAATAACAAACATTGTAGCCAATTTTTTGCTTTACATTTTAAAATTAATTATAATGTTACTGGGTGTTCGATAACATCGTGGCAGACCAAACTTATGTTTTTTTAAACAGAACACCCTATATTTTATGTTATATTCGAAATCTTCTTAACTTCCCCATTACAAAAATATAAAAGTCTGTTAAGATATATAGGGTATTTACAAAGGTACAACCAATTTTCTATGAAAATCGTAAGTTCAGTTCCCTGTATAAATAAAAATAAGCACAACAGCAATGGTTTATTGGTACCATATTTTTTGTTGATTGTGATAATTTTTAAAAATGGTTGATATTGCTAATTTTCTTTATATCGAATACAGGGCGATTCAAAACGCAAGTACATTATTTTCTCAGTAATTTTAAATGGAACACCCTGTAATTTATGTCACTATCGAAAAGTACCGTTACCGTACATTAAGTTTTGTATATATTCCCTAGGTCTAAATTTATTAGTTTTCGAGATATTTTCATTTTTTAGAGCAAATTATTAATTAGGTGTCTAAATCTTTCCAAATTTTAAGTAAGCCATGACTGAATTTTTTAAAACTGATAATTTTAGATTACTGATTATAAATCCGGTAATCAATGTAACAATGTAGCAAATAAAGAAAGAAAAATAATTTATTAGTAATAAATTTTACAAAATAAAACACAACCACAACATACAACATTTTTGAAACAATTAAAAACTATTTTTGTATGTAAATGTAACAAATAAAGAAAGGAAAAAAAATATTACTTATAAATTTTACACAAAAAAAAAACACAAGCACGAAATACAACATTTTGTGAACAGAATTAAAAACTACTTTTGTAACTTTTGTATGTAAATGTAACCATGTAACAAATAAAGTACGAAAAATAATTTATCAGTAAAAAATTTAAAAAAAAAACATGAACACAAAATAAAACATCTTTGAAAAAATTAAAAGCTACTTTTAGTAAAATATTATATATATATATATATATATATATATATATATATATATATATATATATATATATATATATATAAATTTGGTTATTGGGTTATGCAGCAAATGAAAAAGTGTACTCTTTTAAATTTCTTTAATCCGAGCTTTCGGTTAAGATTTTAACCATCATCAGGGTGCTACAAAGATATTTTTGGTGTAAGATAATATGAAAACATGTATAAAATTTTGTACTTACAAACTTATTGAGGATATAAGTTTGTAAGTACAAAATTTTATACATGTTTTCATATTATCTTACACCAAAAATATCTTTGTAGCACCCTGATGATGGTTAAAATCTTAACCGAAAGCTCGGATTAAAGAAATTTAAAAGAGTACACTTTTTCATTTGCTGCATAACCCAATAACCAAATTTATATAATTACTGTCAGCAAAGACTCATTGTCTTCTATATATATATATATATATATATATATATATATATATATATATATATATATATATATATATATATATATATATATATATATATAATTACAGAAGGTGTTCAAAATGAGTTGAGTGAATGAGTTACTTACATTACAAAGCATTTGTAAATTAACACTTCCAAATACACTTTGTATTCTATTTTTTATCTCATACCTTGTTGTTATAGGCATTTTATAACCTTCATTCTTAACATAACCCCAAAAAAATTCAATCCAGTTTATTAAATTTTGGTGATCTGTGTCGCTACGCTACTGGTCCATTGAAAAATGAAAATATCTCGAAAACTAATAAATTTAGACATAGGGAATGTTGTATACAAATTGAAGCACGATAATGGTATTTTTCAATAATGATATAAAATACAGGGTGTTCTATTTAAAATTCCTGAGAAAATAATGTACTTGCGTTTGGACTCACCCTGTATTCGATATAAAGAAAATGAGCAATATCAATCATTTTTAAAAATTTTGACACTAAGTAAAAAATATGGCATCAATAAACCATTGCCGTTGTGTTTATTTTTTTATACAGGAAGCTGAACTTTTTACGAATTTCATAGAAAATTGGCAATAATTTTATAAATACCCTGTATAACATAACAGACATTTTGATAATGGGGAAGTTAAGAGGATTTCGCATTTAAGATAAAATATAGGGTGTTTTATTAAAAAAAACATAAGATTGTTCTGCCACGATATTATCGAACACCCTGCAATATTCTAATTAATTTTAAAATATTAAGCTCAAAGTTCGCTACAATTTTTGTTATTAACTTTTATTGCCATCTATTACTATAGCGAATCTATTGAGCTTTACCCACACTAATCAATCACCCTGTATATTATAATATTTTTTCTATAATTAACCATAAATAATTTTATTAATATTATTGATAAAATAGGAAATAAATAATAGGAAAAAACATAATTATCGCCCAGTAAATTAACAATAGGAGCAAATTAATAATTGAGAATTACACTTCTAAAATGACAGTTAGGTAAACGTCACCACACTACACTCAATGCATAAACAATATATTTACAGGGTGAGAAATTACACCGGTCGACTCATGGCGGGGATAACTGTTCAAGTGATAATAATTATTGATCAGTTGAATGTTAAGTGTTTGAGGTTTATTCTAAACCACATGAAAAATAGATTTTTGACATGGGAATTTCTGTTAATCTATGTAACACGCTCTGGTAGACTGCCAATTTATGTTGTGTAGGATTCGATATGTTTACGTTCATATGCGTTTTCAGTGCTGCTGTGTGGGGTGGAGGCCTGGACCTTAAAGAAAGAAATAAGCGATCGACTTGAAGCACTCGAGATGTGGACCTACCCAAGAATATTAAAAATAAGTTGAATAGACAGAATCACAAATGTTGAGGTCCTGAGAAAGATGAAAAAGGAAAAGGAAATCATGAATCCTAGTAAGATAAGAAAGGTACAATATCTCGGCCACGTTATGGGAGAAGATAAATATGTGTTGCTACAAATTATAATGCAAGGAAAACGAAATATTAGAAGAAGACGCATCCCCTGGCTCAACAATCTGAGAAAGTGGTATAATTGCAGTTCCATCGACTTGTTCAGAACTGCAATCTCAAAAGTGAAAATAGCTGTGATGATTACCAACCTCCTTCCTTAGAGGAGACGGTACCTAAAAAAGAAGAAGAAGGATGCGATAATGAGTTGTGTAGGTACGGGTAGGTTTATGAAATACGGAGAACTCACGTTTGTTTTCAAGTCTGATAATTTTTAAATCTAGAATATTTATTGATTGATTCCGTTCCCTTTCTATTTGAAATTCAATGGTAGGTACTATGGATTGAATTAATATAAGCTAAGGATTGGTCAAGTTGCCTGTTAGTTACTGTAAAGTGTAAAGCATACTAGTATATCGTGCACGTATCTCCATCGATATAAAAACTGTTTGAATATTTGGTGTTTGAAATTTTTTTTCTAGACGATCCATAAAAATATAGTTATTTTCCTAACTAGTGCGGAAAGTGATACTTTTAGGCACGAGACTGCCGTTGACCCGAAAAACGCGATAGCGGAGTTCGGGCAAGCAGTCGAGTGCGGGGAAGACACTTTCCGCATGAGTTAGGAATAATATTTTTTCTAGGGCCGTACGTTTGGAAAAAAGCCACAAAAAATAGAGTTATACCAATTTTTAATTAGGAGTGAAAATACACAAATCAATTCTTTGATAAGGTTGTCAAAACCAAACTTTCAATATAATGGGTTATCACGACAACGATATTGGTTTCCATGACGACGCGCGACGATTCAAAACCATTGTAATTGTTTACTGATCTGACTTTTAAATATTATGTCAAAATAATTTTATTTCATCGAATTATCAGTAGTAATTGCACAAGAGCTCTTAAATTATATATTAATTTTAGAGTTCGAGTGCAATTTGTTGCGATTATTTCATGAATTAAACTGTTCAAAACCAAAATTTTATTGTAATTTATTTATGTAAGTACAAATTAATACAATTAAACACAAAGTTTTTATAAATATTTGACGATTGAAAGTCATCACTTTTATAATTTTTAAAACATTAATTGTCATTAATGTCACTGAATGTATTTTTTCGTAGCAACGAATGGCATCTGACGTAATATACTTAACGACGGGCAATTATCAAAAATTATCGATTTAATTCAGATTTCTGTAGCTTTCTAATGGTCAGAATCTCCTATGAATGAAATAATCGCGCTAATTTCATTAATAAAACATGAACACCACAAGATAAATTTGAAATAAATTAGTAAATAATATCTAAATATTAGTTAATTGCATGTATTATAATATATTATAATGCAATATTACAACTTATTTTACTTTCCCGCACGCCGTGCGGGAAAATTTACTTTCACGCACGCCGTGCGGGAAAGTGCAATTTTCTTAAACGAAATGCGTGTGTGAATGTGGTTCTTTTAGCACGGGCGTAGAAAAAATAATTTTTTTAATAACCATTTTCAAATTCTCTATATTGAAGATAGAAATCTTAAGTTAGGTTTATTAGAATCTGTGGAAATGAATATATTAAAAAAATAGAGATATGCATATACAGGGTGAGTCATGAGGAACTGTACATACTCCTACCTCGGATGGAGGCCCCTATGGGGAATAACAAATGACCATTAAAAAGTGTCTGCTCCCATTGTTTAATAATATACAGGGCGAGTTTCACATTTTGACAGAAATTTGTATTCGTCATAATTTTTGAACAGTCAGATCGATGTGTCTCTTATTTTGGTCAATCGTTACACTATTACCACCTAATCAACTGATTTATTCAAACTAGAAAAAAATCAGGTCCGGCTTTAAAAAAATTAGTTCGTTTGGGCCTTAGAAAAAATTTCACCCTGTATACGCTTTTTGAAAACTCTAATACGAATTTTACAAACTAGACAAATAGGCAATTAAAATGGCATATTTATTTTTTCCCCACACGATTACTTAATTTTTTATTAAAAAAATCAAATTTGACTATGAATAATTAAAAGTTTGGTAAAGTGAACCATAGATTTAAAAAAACTTACTTTTATTACAAAAATGAATTTTTTTTGAACAAATATTTAATTTATGTTACCACCCAATCAACTGGTTTTTTCAAACTTGAAAAAAATCAGGCCCGGAGTTAAAAAAATAGTTCGTTTGGGTCTTAGAAAAAATTTCACCCTGTATACGTTTTTTAGAAACTCTAATATGAATTTTACAAATAAGACAAATAGACAATTAAAATGCCATACTTTTTTCCCCACACGATTACTCAATTTTTTATTAATAAATCAAATTTGACTATGCATAAAAAGTTTGACAAAGTTTTTGCATAGATTTAAAAAAATTAACTTTTTTTACAAAAATTAATTTACAAAAACAACGTTTTTCTTAGAATTAAAAGTTTTAACATTTTTTTTTTCTATGACACGTCTAGATCTAAATCTCCCCATAACACTTCTTTTGGACTTTATAGTTTAACATTCATAGACGTGATCAAATAGATAAATTTTAAATTTTTTCACTTAATTTTTGCGATTTAACTTTGCAATTCACGAATCTGCACCTTTTATTTTTAAAAATTCATAACTTTTACGAGAAGAAGACTGAAAGTCTACAACAATTTTCATAGTCTTCACAATGGTAAGAGATATGTGCTGTAAAAATTTCAGAAAAAAAAATATTAAAATGGAACAGAGTTGTAGCGAGTTAAACCGTGATTTCATTTTTTTTTTCATTTTTAGGTTAAAATTCCGATTTTGACAATTTTTAAAAAAAAAAAAAATTAAGTAATCGTGTGCGAAAAAAAATAAATACGCCATTTTAATATCCTATTTGTCTAATTTGTAAAATTCATATTAGAGTTTTCAAAAAGCGTATACAGGGTGAAATTTTTTCTAAGACCAAAACGAACTAATTTTTTAAATCCGGGCCTGATTTCTTTCTAGTTTGAATAAATCAGTTGATTGGATGGTAACATAAATTAAATATTTGTTCAAAAAAAATTAATTTTTGTAATAAAAGTTAATTTTTTTAAATATATGGTTCACTTTACCAAACTTTTAATTCATAGTCAAATTTGATTTTTTTATAAAAAATTAAGGAATCGTGTGCGGAAAAAATAAATATGCCATTTTAATTGCCTATTTGTCTAATTTGTAAAATTTATATTAGAGTTTGCAAAAAGCGTATACAGGGTGAAATTTTTTCTAAGACGCAAACGAACTAATTTTTTAAAGCCGGACCTGATTTTTTTCTAGTTTGAATAAATCATTTGATTAGGTGGTAATAGTGTAACGATTGGCCAAAATAAGAGACACATCGATCTGACCGTTCAAAAATTATGACGAATGTATATTATTAAACAATGGGAGCAGACACTTTTTAATGGTCATTTGTTATTCCCCATAGGAGCCTCTATACGAGGTAGGATTATGTACAGTTCCTCATGACTCACCCTGTATATAATTCTAAATGACTAAATTGAGACAAACAGGTCTCCTCTAATCAACTTATTCTACTAAATACTATGAAGTGTAGACGCATGGTAAAGTAGTAAAACTTAAGTATCTATTGTGCACTTAAGTGCAACTTAACCTTTAACTACCCGCGCATCAAGTTATAACATAACTACACGCGTGGCGTACTTTGTACGCCACAAGAAAATACACTTAAAAACAGCGGATTTGTTTAATTTTTTTTTTAAATACACTTAGTTGTTTGTTATAAACCTTATTCGGCTTCAGTGAATACTTGGAGTTTCTTTTCAGTAAGCCAATTGGGATTTATAACTGGAATCATGGAATAACTGGATCCCATGATAAATAAAATTACTAATAAAAAATTTTTTTAAATGTTATTTTTTACAGGAGAAAAAGTATTGTTTACAAAGAAAAATATATTTTTTGCCATATTGACTAAAAAACAATTAAAATATGTACTTATATTACGACTTATAGTAATATAATCCTGGGGTATATTGTCCACCACCAGAAACAACAAATAATAAAATGTAAATTACGATCTTTCCAGAACGCCGATTATAACGAAACTAAAACCAAATTGTAAAGCACATTCCAGTGATAGGTTAGAAAAATAAGCAAGGTCAAAAATTAAATTTTTAAATATATTTCCAGTAGAATTCTTATATCTGGCGTACAAAGTACGCCAGCGCGTGTAGTTAAAGGTTAAGTGGACTTGAGATAGACGCACTCTGACGAAACAGCTATAGTGACATTAATTTTTTAATAGAATTTGTGGAAGTATTGAAAAAAAAGTTTTCAGTGTTCTTTATTGTTAGATAAAATGAAATTCTGTCAAGTAAGATTCAATGATTTATATTTAAATTGACTAACAACAGCATACAACAATGTCAAGTTCGTTGGCTAGCATCTGGAGTAAATATATGTATATGAAGTATGAAGACCAACAAGACGTCTTTACATATTTTTTCACTTCACATTTTCGAACTTAGGTAGGTATATTGACAAAGCGAATTACTGAATGGCGACCAAGATGTAAACCAGATGCAGATCCCAAACTAGATGGAAAAATAACATCAAACGAATTGCTGGCCACGAATCAATGCAAAAATAACAAAAAAAAAACAAACAAAAATCGAAGGTAAGCGACTAAGAATGCAAACACAGGGTAGTCCAATGAAAACAGTCCACTCCGATATTTGGCACTATTTATGAGATTTTAAGAACATGAGCAAACATGTCGATCTTTGTTCTAAGTGGGACACATTTTTACAATACATACGTATATATGTCATTTGTCAACCTGCTCCCTTCGACGCCCCAACCCCTTATTTTGAAATAGGGAATATAGCATGTCCGGCACATTATTACACATAAAGGCATTTACATGGAGTATTCAGACATAACGATTGTCCACGATATTTTTTTAATAGGTATTTGCACCGTCTTTGCAAAAAAACTCTTAATTCATTTCGTAAAACTGAAACGTAACGCCTGTGGTTTGCTAATATGTAATTTTTTTCTATCACATCAAAAGTAAATTAAAACATATTTAGTAATTTGACCCTGACATTTTGTTTAACATTGTTTTGAGTTAATAAATTTAGGTATTTTTTAATACTTTCAAAATGCTATTATAACGCAATTACTGTTAAAATAATACTCTCAGTTCGTTTATACGAGTTTATTTATACTAATTACAGATCGAATTTATATTATACACTAACTCTATTTACAAAATTCGTATGCTTATATACTCTAGCCGATATTCTCAATCATTCCAGGCTAAGCCAGCTCTCTGACTATCGTGTGACCTTCCAACCAACTCGCGTCGATTCCACGTATATCATGCTTCGACCAGAATTTTCTCGGCTTACGTCTTGAGGTGCGGCCGGTGATTCATTGTTTTGCTACATTGCTCCCCTCTTAAGATCTGAGCTTCCGATCAGCAACTCTAGATGGCCCAGGATGGCGGAATCTACAGGATTCTCCAGCTCTGCATACACCCCTAGTAAAGAAGTAACAGTCTACTGTCTTTGAAGGGTATGACGTCTTCGGGTTCATGCAACACACAGTAATTCGTACGCCAGTTTCTCTAAAGATCACTTCAAGCATGCCTCTCACAATCTTCCAATCCAGATTTTCTACTGCATGGCCTATTTTTGGTAAAGCAAAATCTTTGATGTCATAATTACACACGATTTTCTTCAAATTAGTTAGAGCACGCCATATGTTCTCGTAGCTTGGCGTGTCCGTATAAGACTTCCTGGTCACCATATACAGCAAAGAGCGAGGACCATCTTCCAATCGCAGTACTCTTCCAATTTTAGGCTGCTGATTTCTTAACTCGTCCAGGCGGCCGAACTTTCTATTGAATACGAACGAGATTCCTTTAGTCATCTCGAGGTCTTGGGCAACACAGTGGGCTAGAGAGACGTTTTCTGGAACACCAAACAGATCTTGCTGAACTTCTGTGGTCACGCCGTATCTATCACTCTTTCTCTCTGCGTAATTTGACATAAATTGATTAAAACTTGGCTGTGCAGCATCTTTCATCTCCTGCTGGAGGACTCGGGCTACTTCTGTTTCATTTGAGCCATCATATGGTGCAAGACGATTTATGTGAATAACTTTTGGTTTACCGTTTGGCAACTTCTTAATTCTGTATATTACGTCATTTATTTTCTTCTTAAGTTCATACGGACCTTCCCATTGTCTTTGAAGTTTAGGACACAAGCCTCGACGACGTTGTGGATTATAAAGTGGATCACCTACTTCGAAGCTTTCATTCTTGCATCGAGAATCACATTGATCTTTCATTCTGTCACTTGCTATCTGAATGTGTTGTCGGACAAGTTCATGAATGTTATTCATTCGTAACTTCAGGCGGTCGACGTATTCTTCGCCTGCGATATGTTCCTGGGAAGGTCTGCAGCCAAACTCTAGGTCGCAGGGCAAACGAACTTCATGACCCAACATCAGGCAGGTTAATGTTTTACCTGTAGTTTCATTCACGGCCGAGCGGTAGGCCATCAGGAATAAATGAATGTGTTGGTCCCAATCTCGCTGATGTTCAGATACAACTTTGGACAAGTGTTTACCCATCGTTCGGTTCATCCTCTCCGACCATCCCATCTGATTGAGGATACAGGGGTGTTGTTCTGGTCTTACTGACACCAATCAATTTACAAACGTTTTCGAAAAGAGCTGACTCAAAGTTTCGCCCTTGGTTGGAGTGGATCTCCAAGGGAACACCAAATCGGCTGAAGAATTCTTTACCAAGTACCTCTGCAACGGTAGCAGCTTCTTGATTCGGTAATGCATAGGCCTCTGTCCATTTGGTAAAATAATCCATGGCTACCAGGATGTATTTATTTCCAGCGTCGGTTTCTGGAAATGGACCTGCAATGTCGATTGCTACTCTTTCCATAGGACTGCCAACATTGTATTGTCTCATGGGTGCTCTCTTTTTACCAACTGGACCATTACCGGCTGCACACAGTTCACATTTCCGGCACCATCTTCTTACATCATCTTTAAAGTTCACCCAAAAGAACCGTTCTCGAACCTTTTGCAGAGCCTTCGTAATACCAAAGTGTCCACCTGATGTACCGTCATGCAACTCACGCAATACTTCTGACACTTTACTTTTAGGTACAATCAACTGAAGCTTGATTCTGTACCAACATCGTTCTCAAAGGTTCTGTACAGAAGACCATCTTTTCGTACCAGGCAATTCCATTGGCTCCAGTAGGCCTTAACTTCTGGACTACATGCACCAATGTTCTGCCATCTAGGTCTCTCACCTTGCCGCATCCAATCCAATACTCTTTTTATACATGGATCCTCTTCTTGGGCGTCTTGTAACTGTTGGGGCTGCCATTGTTCATTAATTACGGAGATTCGTCTTACGGGGCAAAATCGTTCCTCTAATTTGGCACAGTGATTACAATTTGCACTGCATGGTCGTCTCGAAAGGGCATCAGCAATTGAATGAACTCTTCCGGCCCTGTGTTCTATCTCGTAATCATATTCTTGTAATCGTTCTAACTATCTTGCCATCTGTCCCTCTGGATTACGGAATTGTATGAGCCATTTTAGAGCAGCGTGATCTGTTGGAAGAAGGAACTTTCTGTCATACAAGTAGTTATGAAAATGTTCGCAAGCCTTCACTACACCCAGCAGTTCTCTTCTGGTAACGCAATAGTTTCTTTCTGGTTTCGACAGGACTTTGCTGAAATAAGCGATGACTTTTTCCTGTCCATCCTGGATTTGGGAGAGAACAGCTCCTATGGCACTGTTGCTAGTATCGGTATCCAAAACAAATTTTCCTACCTGTCCCAGGTAGCTTAATATCGGTGCACTGATCAGAGCCATTTGTAGTTGTTCGAAAGCTTTTTGGCACTCTTCACTCCATGTATATTCTTTGCCCTCCTCCATCAACTTTGTTAGGGGCTTGGAGATATTGGCAAATCCTTTGACAAATCGTCGGTAATATGTACATAGGCCAAGGAAACTTCTAATTTCATGTTTATCTTTTGGTACTGGCCAATCTTTAATTGCTTCAATCTTTTCAGGATCAGCTGTTACACCATTACTCGATACAATATGTCCCAAGTACTTAACTTCTCGTCGAAATATGTGACATTTCTTCGGACTTAACTTCAAGTTGGCTGCCCTCAATCGTTGAAAGACTTCTATTAGATTCTTGGCATGTTCATCAAAGGACCTTCCAACCACAATTACATCATCCAAGTAAACCAGGCATGGTTTCCATGTTAGACCTCTTAAAACTGCCTCTATTAATCTTTCAAATGTGGCAGGGGCATTACATAAACCAAACGGCATAGCCGTAAACTGCCAAAGCCCTGATCCTATCGAAAATGCAGTTTTCTCCCGATCGGCTGGCTCCATGTCTACTTGCCAATATCCACTTTTTAAATCGAGTGTGGAAAACCAACGAGAACCGGAGAGAGTATCCAATGTATTGTCTATTCTGGGCAAAGGATAACTATCTTTTTTTATTACCGCATTGAGCTGGCGGTAGTCGATACAAAAACGCGTTGAACCATCTTTCTTCTTTACCTGAACTACTGGTGATATCCATGGACTGTTCGATGGTTCAATTACCTCTTGTTTGTCCATATCCTTGATAATCTCTTAGGCCTCATCTCTTTTCACAAATGGAAGTCGTCTAGGCCGTTGTCTGATTGGCTGAGCGTCTCCGGTATTTATTTTATGCGTTACTATGCTTGTTTTTCCCTTATCCTTCTTATCAATAGTAAAAACATCTTGATACTCTATCAGCATAGACGTCACTTTTTCCGTTCGTTCATGATTAAGATCTTGGCATCGTTCAATGATTATCTCAACAAGCTCCTTTGGATACTTCGCCCACGATGATTTCTCATTGGTAATCACAGAGCAAATTGAAGCAACGGGAACACACTGTCCGATCAAAGCTCCTCTACTCAGCTTGATAGCAGTTTCCCTTAACTTCATAACTCTTACAGGGATGACATCTCGAACTCTCACCAAAGTTTTCGCTGTTAGGAACCCGACATTATACACATCTTCGACCATCCTTAGACTTCCCTCTCGGCAGTGTCTATCAAGTCTAGTCATCAGAATTTTCTCACTATTACCGGGTATGGTTACGTCGCATGTAGTTAGTAAGCGGATGACATATTCTTTGTCGTCGTGAAAGGGCAATTCTTCACCATTGATCCTGAAAACTCCATTTTGAACATCCAATATTGCCCCAACCTTTCTTAGTACGTCCATCCCCAATATTAACTCGTCGGAGATCTCGGCAATTAATACTTGGTGTTCAACTGTGGTCTGGCCAAAGGATACTGATATATTGGTCTCGCCATATATATTAATTAGCTCACCGGTCGCTGTTCTAAACTTTACTGTTGCAGGTGCTAACTTATGATGGTCTCGTACTACGTCTGGACGGGCGATAGTTCTCGTTGCACCTGTATCCACCAAAAACGATCTACATCTATTATTGATACGACCTTCGATGTATAAGTTGTGGATTCCACCGAAGGACGTAAGGTTGACAGTTACTATGGGGGCTCTAGTTCTCGAGGTCGGCAGTTGCCCCTTGGTGTCGACCCGCTCTAGTTTTCCGACGGCTGTACTATCTTCTTACAATAACGACGAATGTGGCTTACGTCACCGCAATTCCAACATCTAGGCTCGCGTCTCTTTGGCATCATGTTACGAAATACTCTCCGTATCATTTCCTCCAGACATTCATCGTTGTGTTCGTCACTTTCTTCAATGGTTCTTACTCTATGGCTTCATGAAGTTTGACTAGCCGTTTCGTTTTCCAATGCAATAGCAAAAGTGCTTCATCTAAAACTTTCTGTTTTGCTAGTCGTAAAGATTTCTGTAGTTCACTATCTTTCAGCCCATTGACGAATGTATCTACCGCAATTTCTTTTAAAACGCTGTCTGGCACCTCCGGATAAGTCAACTGCACCACACGAGCCACATCTGCTTAAAATTCTTGCAGATTCTCACTTGCTCGTTGATTTCTACTTCGCAGTTTTGCTTTGTATACTTGTTGTAGATGGGCATCTCCATAGCGTTTTTCTAGACGAGTGAACAAGGTCTGGTAACATTTTTCTTGACCCTTAGGAATTGATCTTAATATATCTGCAGCATCACCTCGCAAAGCAGCAGTCAAGGAAACAGCCTTTTCTTGTTCGGTCCAATGATTGGCGGTCGCAATAGATTCGAATTGTCTAAGGTATATGGACCAAAAGGACTTTCCATCAAATGGTGGTAATTTGAATCTCATATTATGCGACATTTCGTCTCTCGGTAGTTCATCTTTCACTACAGGATCTAAAGCTACTGCATTAACTGAAGGTAGAACTTTCGTATTGGTTACCATAGTCTCTAGTTGTTTGATCTTCTCTTCTAACATTTCTTTATTATGGTCAACACTTTTCTCTATCTTATCGAATGTTCTAGAAACTTCTTCAAATTTCTCGTTGTTCTGTTTGCAAACTTCTTCAAGGTTTTCATTGTTTTGTCTACAGACCTCTTTAAAAGTTTCATCAATCTTTTGAGAAGTCTCGTCGAATCTCTTAGCAACATTTTCGAATTTCTGGTCGAATCTCTCATTGTTTATCTTAGACGTGAAACGTCTAGTGAAACGTCTCTGGATCATCTCCGTTCTTCTTGAGTACTTCCTCGAGTCGTGCTTGTAAGACTTTCTTCGACCCACTGCTGTCTTCATCCCGTTCCTCTAGCTGTTCACGGAGCTGCTTTACGGAAAGTTCTTGTAGCAACATCTTTGGTCGGTATGCACGCACTTTTCAAAATGTCTTTTAAAAGTCTTTCCGAATACCGAACAATTAACGCACTTTAATTATTCCCGGAAAATAAAGTCCAAAAGTCTTTTTAAAGTCTCTCTGTAATTCACTTATTTATATCGCACTAAGTTTACCAAACACCGACACCACTATAACGTAATTACTGTTAAAATAATACTCTCGGTTCGTTTATACGAATTTATTTATACTAGGTACAGATCGAATTTATATTATATACTAACTCTACAAAATTCGTATCGTTATATACTCTAGCCGATATTCTCGATCATTCCAGGCTAAGCCAGCCCTCTGCCTATCGTGTGACCTTTCAACCACCGCGCGTCGATTCCACGTATATCATGCTTCGACCAGAATTTTCTCGGCTTACGTCTCGAGGTGCGGCCGGTGTTTCATTGTTTTGCTACAGTATATATTCTATTGCAAGATACCTAAGTTAAGATTATTTCCATACTTTTGAAAACTTTTGATGCGACAGAAAAAATCACATATTAGCAAACCATAGGCGTTACGTTTAATTTTTAAGCGGAGTTGTACTTTAAATAATGAATTAAGACATTTTTTGCAAAGACGGTGCAAGTATCGAAAAAAAAATCGTGTACGATCGTTATGTCTGATTATTCCATCTAAATACCTTTCTAATGATGTACCGCACATAGTATATTCCCCATTTAAAGGTAAGGGTTTGGGGACGTGGAAGGGAGGGATGGACAAATGACAGATGAATGTATCACAAAAATGTGTCCCTCTTAGAACAAAAATCGACCTGTTACCTCATTTCCTTAAAATCTAATAAATACTGCCACATAACGAGGTGGACTGTTTTTATTGGTCTATTGGCCCATCCTGTATATATACATACAATCTATGTATATCTGTTTACATTTTGTATGAAATAAATGATTTATAGCTGATATAAAAGACTTGAAAAAATAAGCAAAAATTCTGCTCGGTTATTTAAAGTTTGTCTAGTCATATTGTCATCTTGTCATAATAATTCTAATTTTTAACCCTTCTTTCGCTTTTAAATTTTTGTAGAAGCGTAGTGAATCGTTTAGGTTTAGACATTTTGAATTTTTGTGTACAGAAGACTTTATAAATTTCTTTTCTTGTCTCTCTGTTGAAAGCAAATATTACCATCACATACACCCCCTGCAAACCTTCTATAACACTATATGCTGATAAAAAACTTATGTCACTTTTTGCTATTTCTAATCCTGCATCGACGATCCAGAAGCTTGATGTAATAAGTATAAGACAGCACGAGCGAGTCCTGAAACAAGAGTAATAGGTTAAAATACATTTTTTAAAACAGGTTTCATGAATTAATTATTTATATTGTTTGTTGTTTGTGTGCACTAATAACTCTTAAGAAAGTTTATTGAAAACAATTGTTGGATATTAGATATTTCTACTATGTATATTATAAGCTAATGTCTACCTCAAAATTTAGTTTTGTAATTTTCATAGTCGTCCATTAGTTTATCCATTTGTTGTTTAACTAAGTATGTACTTATAATAAGTTTTATTAAAAACAGTACCCAACTCTAGTAGTATATAATATCTCTGATGTTTGGGAAAAAGGGCTTAAGTCAGAATTTCGCAAAAAATTTTTTGATGCCTTCTGGACCAAAAAAATCGGCTCTTTTTATTGGTACAAACGGTCTAAGTCTACCACATTATAATTCAAAGTTATTCACGATGATATGAAGGTCACAAACATAATTGTTCAATATGGTATGGCAATAAGACTACCCTCGTCCCCCACTCTGGTTTCCGCCCCTGGAGATTTTGCTTAGTTACGTTATGATCTACTTTCTTCCAAATTTTGGTTCACTATCTCGATCACGAACGTCACAAAAAATCCCTTATAATTTTTATATTCACGCCTACCCCCACCCCATTGTCGGCCACGCAGCGTTCAGCCCCTGGAGATTTTACTTAATTGCGTCATGACCTACTTATTACCAAATTTTGGTGCACTATCTCGATCATGAGTGTCACAAAAAAATAATAAAAACCGCGACTTTGACCCCTTATAACTACCCTCGTGCCCCACTATGCTTTCCGCCTCTGGGGATTTTACTTAGTTATGTCATGGTCTACTTATTCCCGAATTTTGGTGCACTATCTCGATCAGGAACGTCACAAAAAACCTCTTTATAATTTTTATATTCACCCCTACACCCACCCCTTTGACGGCCACGCAGCTTTCCGCCCCTGGAGATTTTACTTAGTTACGTCATGACCTACTTATTCCCAAATTTTGATGCACTATCTCGATCATGAGCGTCACAAAAAAATAATAAAAACCGCGATTTGACCCCTTATAACTACCCTCGTGCCCCACTATGGTTTCCGCCCGTTGGGGAATGTCATGTACACAACTAATTCAACATATCCCCGTATAGTTTTTCCACATTACTTATCACGCACAAAATCCGCTTCTATCTCTCCGACTATCACTTTCAATGGTAGATACACAAAAATATAGATATAGAAAAGTTGCGGTCAGTAGGTCTTAAGTCAGTAAATAGTAAGATCTATATGTCTTAAGTGCATTTAAAATATTAAAAATCTACGAAAATCGTCTTCTTACTATAATTACACTAGTTTACAACCAATTTCCGACTGGAATGCAATATGCTGTTTTTTGTTAATTTTTGCTCTCTGAATATGATTATGATGATAAAAAGTTCCTAACACGTAAGATTTTTGAGGTATGATTTTTTTCCAAAAAAAAAGAGTTACGATTTTTGAGTTATGATCAGAGGCGGCTCTAGCCCATGTCGCGCCCGTGTGCAGTCAATGCCCTGGCGCCCTTTGGTAGACGCGCAGTCAAAATGGAATAGTCGAATAGGTACCTACCTTTTTTCCTCATCTTTAAAGAGGGAGGGTCTGGAATATTCATCTTAGACATGGGAAGACATCTCAGTCCAGAACGCCGCCTGATGACCTTAGTGCACGATTCATTCTTCGTAGCCCTAGCAATAGTTCCCGAGGTACTTTAAAACGTCCTCTCGTCGCCGAGGCTATGCCGAATGCCTACCTGCCAAACCAGACCCTCCTCTGTCATCCAGCGCTCCGAAAGAGGAATGGCCGCTGCAAGGTCGACATCACTTCCGAAGCACTTTACCTTTATTACACTGTAACAAAATTTACAAATGTCTCTCTTTCCATTCTGTTCCTTTCTACTATCCATCTGTTGCATCGTATGTGTAACAGTGACTGGTGTCTGCAGTATAGGCATTCATAAGTGTTAACCTTTCCGAACCTAGAGAGGTAGGCTCTAAAACACCTGTGTCCTGTGAGCACCTGCGTTAGGAAATAATCCAGGCACCTGTGACTACAGTCCACCCAATATTTTAGGTTCGGGAGCAGCATCTTTGTTCACTGTGCCACATGCTCCGTGTTGTTCAATTCTTCCTGCCATCTTTCAATTGTCCTTTCTCTTTCCTGTCTTCTTTCGGCCATAGTGGTCTCCTCTTTCATATATTTCTTTTCTTTTCACTACCAACACATGCAGCGGAACACATCCAGTAATGGCCCACAAGGGTGCGGCAGACACAGTTCTGTATCGCATGCCACTCGCAGCAGATATGTTCTATCCACTCGTGTCATGAGCCCCCTGTAGGCCTGTATCTCTAACGCCTCATTCCAGACTGGTTCCGCGTAGAAAACGATCGACTGCACAACAACGTGTGAGGCCCTCCTCCTTTCGGATTTGGGTCCCCCAATGTTGGGCATCACTCTCCCCAAAGCAGCCGCACTGTTTTCAGCCTTCTGGGTCACCACACGCACGTCCTCCCCCCACTTTCCGTTCTGGTCCAACGTCACTCCTAGGTATTTTACGTGTTCCTTGGGTATTAGACACGCCCCTGCACATTGTAGTTCCACACTTTGCCTGTTTCTTTTCCGCCAGAATGATGGCTTCGGTCTTCTCTGCTGCGAGTTTCAGTCCGTGCTGTATCATCCATTTCTTCACAATGCCGCCTGCGTTCCGTACCCGGTGTTTAAGATCTGGCTCGTCCCCCGCCACTACCAGCGAGGTCGTCCGCGAATGCGAAGGAAGTCGTACCCTCTCCATATTCACAGTTCATCATCCCGTGATATGCCAGGTTCCATAGCGCCGGGCCTAAGACAGATCCTTTCTCCACCATAATTCTTCTCTCAGAAAGATAGTCCGCTACCACGTTCATCAGGTATCCAGGCCATTCTCTCTCCTCCATTACCTTCATTACTTCGTTCATTGCAGCATATTGAATGCATTCCTAACATCGAACAACAACAGGGCCACCCGACGGTGTTCATCCGCTCTATTGCGCAAAGTGTCGAATACACTCACCGTGCTTTGCTGGAATAAGCCTCCCGACCTCTCAATCTTGCCATTGATACGTCCTTGCAACATTCTTTGATCGCGCATAAGCGCCATAACAGACGGGCGACTGTGGCCGGCCACTCTATGGATCCACAAAAGTAGTTTCCGATGATTGACCGTGGGTTGGTGGAGTGGACGTTGCATCACAGACGAGCGACTGTGGCCGGCCACAGTCGCTCGCATAAGAACCCACGGTAAACTACTTTTGTGGATCCACAGAGTGGCCGGCCACAGTCGCTTGTCTGTTATGGCGCTAAGTGACAATGTAATTTTTCATTAATCGTTTTAAAGCATATTTTATGTTGAAACAAAGTAAATGGCCCGCTCGTTTGGCGCTCGGCGCCCCCAACATCCCGGCGCCCCCAACATCCCGGCGCCCGTGTGCACCGCGCACCCTGCACAATAGGTAAAGCCGCCTCTGGTTATGATTATTTTACTAATTTTTTTTAAACATTCATTTATAATATATCGGACAGTGATGTCATCAAGTTAACATTTTTTCTAAAAATTGTGCATAATTTGACAACACTGGGATATCTAAAATGTCTACGAATAACACATTAACATTTAAATAAAGAATAAACCAAAGGAACTCCTTAATCAGTAAACCTACCCATTTAAAAATGAATAACCATTTTCAAAAATGAATAACCATTTTCAATTTCGTTGCAAAACGAAAATACAGCCGAACCATATTCCAGTCCAATCAGAGAGTGCCGCAAGCACCTCTACCGGTTTCGAAACTTATTAGTCTCTCATCAGGAGGCACATATGCTGCTCTCCCTGATCCAACCAAAACAAACCCCAGCGTGCAGTCCCGAATTGCAACGAACGAAATGGCATAGATGCCCTAGCGGCAACTGCTAGCAAAAGACTAAGTTTTCACTCTAATGGCATATAACATATCCCACCAGAATGAAAACAATGGGAACCTTCTCTGGTTACACCTCCGAGGCTTCTACAATTTGCAAGCCATACGGATGCTGAGACTAAGGAAGATGAGGGAATTCCACAATTTACAATTCACGTCACATCTGCTCAGCGCGGTAAAGTTCCAACGAGACTGGTTCCCTTCATACTCCACACAGAGTAAATGTAAATCAAAAATGAATAACCATTTTCAATTTCGTTGCAAAACGAAAATACAGCCGAACCATATTCCAGTCCAATCAGAGAGTGCCGCAAGCACCTCTACCGGTTTCGAAACTTATTAGTCTCTCATCAGGAGGCACATATGCTGCTCTCCCTGATCCAACCAAAACAAACCCCAGCGTGCAGTCCCGAATTGCAACGAACGAAATGGCATAGATGCCCTAGCGGCAACTGCTAGCAAAAGACTAAGTTTTCACTCTAATGGCATATAACATATCCCACCAGAATGAAAACAATGGGAACCTTCTCTGGTTACACCTCCGAGGCTTCTACAATTTGCAAGCCATACGGATGCTGAGACTAAGGAAGATGAGGGAATTCCACAATTTACAATTCACGTCACATCTGCTCAGCGCGGTAAAGTTCCAACGAGACTGGTTCCCTTCATACTCCACACAGAGTAAATGTAAATAAAAAATGAATAACCATTTTCAGTTTCGTTGCAAAACGAAAATACAGCCGAACCATATTCCAGTCCAATCAGAGAGTGCCGCAAGCACCTCTACCGGTTTCGAAACTTATTAGTCTCTCATCAGGAGGCACATATGCTGCTCTCCCTGATCCAACCAAAACAAACCCCAGCGTGCAGTCCCGAATTGCAACGAACGAAATGGCATAGATGCCCTAGCGGCAACTGCTAGCAAAAGACTAAGTTTTCACTCTAATGGCATATAACATATCCCACCAGAATGAAAACAATGGGAACCTTCTCTGGTTACACCTCCGAGGCTTCTACAATTTGCAAGCCATACGGATGCTGAGACTAAGGAAGATGAGGGAATTCCACAATTTACAATTCACGTCACATGTTCCAACGAGACTGGTTCCCTTCATACTCCACACAGAGTAAATGTAAATCAAAAATGAATAACCATTTTTAATTTCGTTGCAAAACGAAAATACAGCCGAACCATATTCCAGTCCAATCAGAGAGTGCCGCAAGCACCTCTACCGGTTTCGAAACTTATTAGTCTCTCATCAGGAGGCACATATGCTGCTCTCCCTGATCCAACCAAAACAAATCCCAGCGTGCAGTCCCGAATTGCAACGAACGAAATGGCATAGATGCCCTAGCGTCAACTGCTAGCAAAAGACTAAGTTTTCACTCTAATGGCATATAACATATCCCACCAGAATGAAAACAATGGGAACCTTCTCTGGTTACACCTCCGAGGCTTCTACAATTTGCAAGCCATACGGATGCTGAGACTAAGGAAGATGAGGGAATTCCACAATTTACAATTCACGTCACATCTGCTCAGCGCGGTAAAGTTCCAACGAGACTGGTTCCCTTCATACTCCACACAGAGTAAATGTAAATCAAAAATGAATAACCATTTTCAATTTCGTTGCAAAACGAAAATACAGACGAACCATATTCCAGTCCAATCAGAGAGTGCCGCAAGCACCTCTACCGGTTTCGAAACTTATTAGTCTCTCATCAGGAGGCACATATGCTGCTCTCCCTGATCCATCCAAAACAAACCCCAGCGTGCAGTCCCGAATTGCAACGAACGAAATGGCATAGATGCCCTAGCGGCAACTGCTAGCAAAAGACTAAGTTTTCACTCTAATGGCATATAACATATCCCACCAGAATGAAAACAATGGGAACCTTCTCTGGTTACACCTCCGAGGCTTCTACAATTTGCAAGCCATACGGATGCTGAGACTAAGGAAGATGAGGGATATGTTATATGCCATTAGAGTGAAAACTTAGTCTTCTTCTACCCATTTAAACTTATTATAGTTCTAAACCGTTTTAACGACTGTTACTTCTGCATGACAAAAGTGTCTGTGTTTTCAAGGAAAAGCAAGCATAAAATTGAATATCCAGATATTATCTCAGCAATAAAGCCGGTTTTACCTGGAGAACATTTACCAGTTAAAAGACCCACGGCAAATTGGGAGGAAGATTTGGAAATGTATGGCGATAAAAGTAAACCCGATGATGTATCAGAAAAGAGTGATTCTTATTTTCACGAAAGCGACGAAAAGCACCTTATTGCATCCAACAAGCCGAATTACATGATTTAGTTCGAGACCTTCACTTGTCCAAAGGACATGCTTAACTCTAGGTTCTAGATTACAACAATGGTTTTTTTTAATGGAATTTACTAGCCAGTAAAGCTTATAATATTCAGGAACCGTAACCAGGAGCTATCCTAGTTTTTTACTATGCAGGATAAAATGTGTGTTCGTGTTAATCCACATAGTGTTATGGGAAAATTGGGATATGCACAAAATTGTGTGCAAAAGACTTACTATAGTTTTTGTTTCTAGTTCTGAACTTTGTGTATATAGTATAAAAGAATTTTTATAATAAACAGTAATATTTGATGCATTCTATAACTCAAAATCTAACATTTCACCTGACAAAACAATGTACGCGTGGACCCCTGCGCAGAAATGCACGGCACCTTAAGAAGAAGATAACTCAAAATCTATACGTGGTGGAAAATTTTAGTGTTTGAATTCGCATTCAGGGCGCTTTAAACTCCACGGTACAGCCGTTTTAACATCTGTCGCAAAAATTTTTTGTTTATTTGTTGACTAGTGTTATCATTTTATTATGGTACATTGAATGGTACTATTGTACTAAATTGGTTAAAGGTAACATGTGCGATTTATAACAATCTTTGAAACATTCAAGTATTCCCCCTGTAAACTTTGATTTTATGACTTAAGCGCTTTTTCCCAAACATCAGAGATATATGTATACCTAGTGGTATACCAGGTGTCCACTTATATTTTCCCCCATTTTAACTGCCTATATAAATGGCTTAAGAAAAAACATGTGGTGTTCGCTGAAATGTTTTATTTTAGTAAAAGCTTTGTTTGAATGGAATGAATTTTTTATATCGCTTTCAATTACGAAAAAACTGGCGGATTTAAAAAAAACGTTGGTGATTTTTTTTAATGAAACTCCCATATATATTGTTGTGATCTGCTTTCTATTACTTTTATTTTAATTGAGTATTTATTGAATTAATTATTGAATTTACGCAAATCATATATAAAAAATTAATAAAAAATCTCAGGGTGCCTTTTTGTCATAAAAATTAACTAAATTATCTTAGGTTATACTTATCCTTTCTCAAGGCTTCAGTATCTCTTAGTTGATCCTTCTCGGGATAAAATAGGAAAAGGAAATAAATAAAAAAATCATAAATAAGCACAAACAAATACCTTTATCAAAAGCAATGCTCTGAAAATCTATGAATTAAATCCTGTGGGCATAATTGTCCAAATGAAACTTTTACCATATAATTAATCTAATTTTAAACAAATATTTATCGTTTTGTTCCTGATACCATTTATAAAATAAGCTAAACAAACAAATTTAGGTATTTGCAAAACTACTTATACTTCCTATTAAATTATTGAAATGTTAGAACCTTAATTCATATGCTTTTACGCAAATATCTTAACTTCTGATTATAAAGAACATCTATCACATACGTTATTGACTGACCTTTTTGATTCACACACAATAATGTCTCCTCTTGACCCAAACAGCTCTTCCTTGTTGATTATGTTAGGCTACCAATCAAAGCCCTCTCCGTTCTCAGCATCAATCCAGCAGCATACCAGCAACTATTTCTCCAAAACACAAGCCAGGTCGCTTTTGACCAGTACTCGTTCAATAAACTCCAAAACTCTCTCCTATTTTTCTCTCAATAATAATCTCCTGAGACCCAAGTATCTTTTTTTACTTGGTGTCACAAATAATTTTAATAACGATAAATCTTGTAACTTACTCTCTTGGACTTTACAGAATCAAAGAGGTATTTCTTCTCGATTTGATTTGTCTCTCGTTCCACTTTTCAGCTACTCTCCACTAACAAACAAAACCTAGTAGTAAAAAACTAGTACTTGCTTCTAAACTATCCGCGAAAACTTTTCGACTGCCTTCCTCGGATGCCGAATACACAATAATCTTTCTTTTCCAAACTGTCTCAACATTCAAACTTCCCTTTCCCCATTCTAAATTGCCAAGCCAATCAGAAACATTTCTCTTTCTCATTCGAAAAGACCCAGGCAATCTTTCAAACAATACTTCTACTCATCCTAATCACTTTCCGGAAATTATACAAATATTCCGGTGCTTAAACAAAACAGACTTAAAATTCCAAATCTCTCTACCTTTATTTTCCTAAAAACTAATAATTACATCTACCTGTGTATTTTCACTTCACTTTGTTTACAAATGTCTTTAAGTCTTCAGGGAAAAACTCATTAGGATAGACCCACTGCGTAAAAGCCACCTTCTACTAAATAGTTACAAATCAATATACAGGGTGTATCAAATTTATGTGCCCGCGTTATAATAAAAAAAGTAAAATTTTTATTCTATCTTTGATTGATAAATTGATACACAATAAAATCCCCGCCTTGTTTTGAGATAAAATCGTTTTCAATATGTGCAATGATGTGCTAGTCTCAACCTGAGATTTAATTTGTTTATTGCCAATTTAGATTACCAATCTTCTCATTTCGAGATAAAGTTCATGGAAGAAAATAATTTCTTCATTTTAGTCAGGCTTATGTCTGTCCATATAGATTACGAATATCTAGGGACAATGTTATGTTCACATATTGATCTTCTGCATTTGTCACTTATTTGTTTCGAATATTATAGTGATCAATAATTATTCTGATGCTATAAGTTAATTAGTTGTTACCACGGGGAAACATTTTCTTAGGTTTGTTAACCAAGAAATTTATCTTCTTTCAATCTGCTTTCGGAATACTTTATAATAGAATGTTATTTGAAGAATTTATATTTTATCTCGTCTCTCTTTTAGTCCGAGACATTTTAACTTAGCCTTCTAAGTGCATCACTTCTCTTTCTTCCTCGTTCTTCATAGTACGGTCGTACGGTCTCATTGGTTAACTTGGCCGTCCAGGGTATCTTTATGATTTGCTTGAATCGCCATATCTCGACGGCGTCAAGTTAATGTGTTGTATCCTAGGATAATACGGAAATTCACTTCTTATTATTGAGGAAACTTATTTATGTAGAAACCTGTATGGTTTTGTTAATAATTATTGTAGTGTTGTATTTAGCTATGTAATCTTTGATAGTTTGTAGCTTTTATGTGGGCACATAATAGGTTTTCTTGTCGTCCTTGTGCCTGTCTATTTAAATTAACAATATATGTTGATTTCGTTATATGTCAATAATAGTATCTTATAATAATACGAGAAGGCACTTCCTATCTGAAGTGTATAATAGTAGTTAGGTATGTATGTTTAGTATTTACTTATGTATCCTAATAATGTAAGCTATTATCTTTTGTAAGTCTATTGTTCTTCTTGTACCTTTGTAAATATGCACCTGTTGTAATCATGTAAGTGTGTCGTTAGGTTCATAACCTTGTAAGTGTTTACTGGTTCGGATTTTGTGCCGTGTGTCGCGTAGTACGCAGTTATGGTTTATTGGCAAGGCTGCCAACGCGGGGAGAATGTTGCAGTTCCACAGTTTTCTTGTAGCTTATGGTTCTCCCCGTATAGTTAAAATACTTTCTCGAAAACGTTGCTAGATCTTAAAATCGTAAAAAAGGGTCGCGTCTAATATATGAACTTTTATGAACTATAAATATACGAAATTTTAATTACAACTTGGTTTATTACTATTGGAAACGTGTCGAAATAACATCATTGTAATTATGTAACTACGTCGCGGAACGGAAATAATGAAAAATCGGTAATAAACCCTAAAAATAATTTTCTTTAATTGAGTACCAATCCAATATCGAAGAAGAGATCCCCCTAAAAATGTGTTTATTTAATCCCAGTCAGTGGGGGAAATTGAGCAGTTGTGCACAGTTCGTTGAGCGAAGAAGGTGTTCTTCTTTTGGTAGTAAGGTAAGGGGCTACTCTGCGTCTCATGGCGGGATCCAGACATCATCGTTCCTGAGCTGCTCTGCTAGGAGGTGATATCCTTGCTATAGACTATAGCAATCCCGCTGCATTGTACGTCCCTGAGACGAGTTTTTAAGGTACCAAAATCACATTTTACGTTGCTGTGTTATTATCAGATACCTACCCTTTTTCTCGAATTAACTTTTAACGTCACGAAGTGCGCGAATTTGCAAAGACATTTGGTCTTTAATTGTATAGACATTTATTTTAAACATATTTCTATATTTTTCTGTGTTGTATCGTATTATAATAATTGTTGCATGTGTTTTAGTAATCGTTTTTGGTAAAATTTACACTTTATTGACATATTATATCCATATATTGATTTTATGATTTTATTGATTTTAATAGGGTGCCTTTCCCGTAATAACGCTTACTGTTCTTACGATGTCAGTTGGACCAGAAGCATTTTTGGGGTCCGGTCAGAAATTCTACGAAGAGCATAAAAATAAACATAAACCATATAAACATTTGCTTGCTTCAAAATTGATCACTCCTTGTATTAGTCCACATGGACGCGGGTGTGGCTTATTACTTTCTAACGTATCTTATTGGGCAATACTGAAGAGTAATTGGTCAAATTGTTCGGAAGTGCTTAGGCTCAAATCATATCGTTATCTGGTCAAAATACTTTCTCATGTTTCAAAGGCGGCAAGAAATATAAACACTATATAAACAGTGTCGTCGTCATAACTTACAATTATTTTATTTTTATAATACATTTTTTGTCTCATTTCTTTAGTACTTAAAAAATGAATAAGCACATTAAATTGCATTTGTAATTATTATATACTTTTAATGATCAATTTGAAATTTTAATAACTGTATAATTTATACAGGATGTCCCATATATTATGCGAGATTTAATGACGTCAATTTGCTCAGTCCGCTGATTGGATGTAATTCATGGAATTTTTCATGTTTCATATTTTTATTTTTTCCATATTTTCCTTTGTATGTGTCCATATGTCTAAGAGCCATATATGAGGAGAGGGAGTGTACACTGATTGATGACTCTTGATTTTAGGTATTGGGGGTATTTTTTTTCTTTAGAATAAAAGACAGTTTTCCGAGTGATGCCCAGGCCAATCTTATTATTTTGTTTTATTTCTCCGGTCTGATTTTTTTTATTTAATTTAGTGATTTGTCCTAGAATATCTCTTTTACTTGCTTTACTCTAGTTTGTGCCACTGTAATTATTGGTTCTCCTTGATGATTGGTCATGGCTTTTGTTTTACTGTAAGCGATGTTCAGTCCCATCTTTGTCGATTCACTATCTAGTGCTTCCATCATTCTTTGTAATTCTTCACTATTTTCTATTTTAATCCAATATATATATATATATATATATATATATATATATATATTGTTATATTTCTATTTGATATGAAAATTAAATTTTGATAATTATAAACAAAATTCAATTCAATATAAAATATTTTCAATTTTCTCAACCACGGGCATATAAATTTAAAACAACCTGTATACAACAAATTGTTATATGTAATTTTAAGAAGTGATTAGAATAAGCGTACGAAACTCGGAACAATGTGCTTAGAATAAACAAAGTGAATGACGCGTACCATTATCGTTTCTTCGCGGAAGGTCGATCATTAGCCTATGCTAAATAAAACTCAGTGAAATAGATGATAGTTCATTATCGTTTTTCGCGGAAGGTTTCGATCATTAGCCTATGCTAAATAAGACTCATTTGAAAGAGAGAATAGGTCATTAAAATTTGTAAATAGTTAGAAAGTATTTTAGAATGGGAATTAAATATTTTCTTTTGAAATCCATTAAGCATATTTAGAAAGATTAAAAATTGGTTTTGAGGAATATTACGAATGAGAGTTGGTGGTGGAAGATTGATTTGTGAATTTGGAAGGGATATTTAGAAAGTAGGGGAATGAATGACAAAGTGAGAGCAGAATGTTTTGAGCTGTCGAGAAGTGAAGTCGAGTAGTAGACGGTAGTGTTCGAGGAGTGAGAAAGCCGGTGTAGTTCCGTGAGTGTGGAGTATCTATCGTGGAACGAGAAGTAGGCCAGGTCGAGAGTAAAAGAACCTCCTTGAGCCCAGAGTGTCCCGGTAGCTGATAGCAGTTTCGAAAAAGGTAGAACACAGCATCACGACAAAAGCAGGAACGAGAGCTATTCGAGCTAGTTTTTCAAAGGAGAACATCACTGGAAGCCAGGACGAGGTTTGATCGCAGCCAAGGATAGCAGGAAAGGGTTTTGTGTGAGGACATTTTCAGTTCACCAGGAAAAGGTCAGTCTCATTTGTTTGGACAAAAATGTATGGGTTTTTCGTATTAAATTCCACATAAAAAATTGAATAACATAATCAATAATATCAGAAAAGCTTCATCAAACTTAAATAGAGTTGTGCTAATAACTCCTAATAGTTAAATGTTAATAAAAACTTTCAATTGAAAACTAAAAGGAAATAAGATTCCCATTTGTAAATGTTATGTTTAAGAATAATAAGAAATAGCAAATATTAAGCATTGATTGCCTTTTAAATAAAATAAAAAATATTTTGATTATAATTGTAACCCATATATGTGTATTTCTTTTACTCTTTTCTTTTCTATCCCGATTAGGAACCATTAAGAAATATTTGAAGCCACGAAAGTAAGTAATTAATTTATAATTCGCCCTGAGATTGAAAACATATTGATATGTGATCTGGTTAATTAATTAGATTAGTATTAATACATTGATTAAATTAAGTGACATATAAGAATATTATCTCATATCAATAATCAAGATCACATCAACTGTCGTCCAACGTGGAAAGCATTGTAAAGTATTTCTAGTGGCAAATTTGAAGGATAGAAAGAGTAAAGCCGGTATTTGAAAATTTATATGCCTGTGGTAAAAAGTGAGATACTTACATTTGATAACATAAAATTTTAGATCTCTTTAGGTACAAATTTTACATAACTGATTTAATATTTTATTTTTACGATATTTACATTTGATATATTTATTGACAATTTATAATATTTGGGTGAGAAAAAGTCGTCTTGGTAACATACTAGTAAAATTTCATATTTGGCGGGGACAGTACTTCTTGAAAACAAATGTCTGTGACAAGAAGCCAAAGCAAGGACAACAAAAAACAAAAAGAACATTCAGACCAAGAAGATATTTTAGACAAGACAATCATGGCATCAGAACAGCAAGAATTATCAGGAATAGATAAACTATTACAACTGATGCAACTCCAGTCACAAAAAATGGATGAAGCAAAAAGGACAATGGATAAAAATCAGGAGGAAACAAAACTAGCAATGGATGAAGCAAAAAGGACAATGGATAAAAATCAGGAAGAAACATCAAAGAAAATGGATAAAGTGGATCAAAAAATGGAGGAAACACAACAAAAAATGGAACAGAAAATGGATAAAGTGGAGAAAAAAATGGATGACAATCAACAGGAAACAAAACAAGCGATAGAAGAGAACAATAAGAAAATAGAGGAACGCATAGAAAAGTATGAAATGAAAATTAAAGATCACATGCAAAAACAAGAAATGAGAATGAAGGACCACATGAAAGAACAAGAAATGAAAATTCAAAATAAAATGAAGGAGTTAACGAATTGCCAGAAAAAAGAAATGGAAAGTTTGGAAAACAAGTTGCAAAACGCTATTCAAGCAGACATAGAAGAAGTGGAAAGAAAGATTGCGGAAATCAATACGCAACAAAATGTCGGAGAAAGAAGAGAAATGGTTATACATAGCACAGATGACGTGAAGATACGGTTTGGCGGGGATGTAAGAAGATTACACCCAGTGCCGTTCATTAATAGCCTGAAAAAGAAAATACAACACATCGGAAATTTCGATACAGCAAAAGAAACTATCAGAAACCATCTCAAATATGAAGCAAGCCTATGGTTCGATAGTAAAGAAGAAGAATTCGGCAATTGGCAACAATTTGAACAAAAATTTTTGAATTATTTCTGGGGAAAGGTCCAACAATTGGAAATTAACAAGGAATTGCAAAATGGGAAATACAATGATAGGATGGGTGTATCAGAAAGGACATATGCTTTGCAAATTTACAATAATGCAAAACATTTACAATATAATTACTCATCGGAACAATTAGTCGAACTGATTGCAAGACATTTCGAGGAAACGCTGGAAGACCATATCACATTGCAAAATTACAAAGACATAGATAGTTTATGCCAATTCCTACAAATAAGAGAATCACGTCTAAGAGAAAGAAAATCAAGAAGGTCGCGAGAAGATTACAGGCCCCGAGAAACACAAGATTACAGAGATAGAAATCAAAATAGGAGGGACTATACAAGACGAGATTTTAATCCCAGAAGGGAAAACGAAAATAGAGACAACGGAAGAGGAAATTATGAACAAAGAAATAGGCAATGGAATGAGGACAGAAATCGAGAATACCAGAATAGAAACACCACACGCTCAAATCAAGAAAACAGAAATAATGGTAGACAAAATGAACAGGGATATCGAGAAAACCGAAACAGATCCGACAGACCAAGAGAAAATAGAAGAGAAGTGAATAATACCCAGACAGATGAATATGACGGAGAGAGACATTATGACGAAAATATAAACAACGATGAGCAACCGGCGTCTTTTCACGACGGCGCTCACTAAAAACCAAAAATCAAACAGGAATCTTTTGTCACCCCAAGGAGTTTATTAAATTGGCAGGAAACAACGAAAAGAAAAATGGAGTTAATTTAAAATTTGTGGATGGATTTATCAACGAGAAACCAATTAAAATTATGATAGACACTGGATCTGAAATAACATTGGTCAACAGAAAACTAATAGAAGAAGTTAACTTAACAAATTTAATTTATAAAATACCTAGGGTAAATTTAGTGGGCGCAAACAAACGGACATTGGCAACTATAAATGAAGGCATACGAGTAATGGTACGACTGGGCAAGAATATGTATGCACTACAATGTGTAATAATGCCAAACATGTCACATGACATGATAGTAGGAGTGGACGAATTGGCAGAAAAACATGTAGTGATAGATTTTAAAAATAATACGATGAAACTAACAGAAGAAAAAGAAAAAGAACAGGACAAGGAACATGAGAAACAAAATACGGACGAATCAGGTAAAGAACAAACAGTGGAAATGAATTTGACAGCGAAGCAAGGACAAAGAAGAAAAAGGAGAAAAGGTCAGAAAAAGATAAAAGAAAATGAAACCTGTGGCTCCTCAAAAGAAGAGTTGAGCCCAGAAGAAGAAAATTTGAGAGTATCAGAAACAAAGGAAACCTGGGATTCCTCAAAAGAAGAGACGGGCTCAGGAGAAGAAGAAATAAAGCTAAAAAATGAAAGTGAGAAGAATATGATTGAAACAGTGGTATTTGAAGAGGAGGTATATGCAAACGAGGATGCAGAATGCACGGTAAACATGTGTGAAGAATCTGAGAAAAAAGACAGAAAATTGATATGTGGAGAAGGGAAAGAAAAAGAATTGCGGTTGATGTTAAGAAACTACGAAAATTTGATCAATGAGGAAAACAGAGTGGCTAAAAAGTACGAACATTCATTTGAGGTGAAAAACTTGGGAAATTTTCGATCAAAGACTTACCCGATTCCATACAAGTATCGACAAGAGGTGAAAGAAGAAATAAATAAAATGTTGGAAGATCAAATCATCGAAAGATGTGATTCACCATATGTTAACCCGATTGTGATAGTAAAGAAAAGCAGTGGAGAATTGAGATTATGTTTAGATGCCAGGAATATCAACCAGCACACTGTATCACAATATGAATCACCTCTAAACATCGAGGCCATTTTTGGAAGAATCACCGGGTCACACATATTTTCGAAAATTGACTTAAAACACAGTTTTTGGTTGATACCGTTAGCTGAAAAGTGTAGAAACTACACCGCTTTTTCTATTGATGGTATTGTCTACCGGTTTAAGGTAGTGCCGTTTGGATTGCAGAGTGCTTGTACTGCACTAGTCCGAGCTCTACATACCATTTTGAATCGCCACGAAGATTTCATAGTTCATTATATCGATGATTTATTAATTTTTTCACAAGATACTCAGAGTCATCTGAAACACATAGAAATAATTCTGGAAGAATTGGACACAGCGGGATTGAAATTAAACATTGAAAAATGTCAATTTTTTCAAAAAGAAGTCATTTATTTGGGTTTTCAATTGGACACCAAAACAGTAAGATTATCCGAAGACAGAGTCAAGCTCATAGATGAATACCCAAGACCAACGAATATGAAAACATTGAGAGGTTTTCTTGGCACGATTAATTATTTTAAAAAACTGATTCCCGATTTGAGCCAAAAGGAAATCCCTCTGATAAAGTTGCTTAAAAAAGGAATAAAATGGAATTGGAAAGAAGAACAGGAGGAAGCTTTCGAAACATTAAAACGAGAATTCGCAAAAGGAACGAAAATATACCACCCCATTTACAATTTACCTTTTATACTCCGAACTGATGCGTCCATACAAAAATTTGCAGGAGTTCTGTCTCAAATACAAAACGACCAAGAAGTGCCGATATGTTTTATATCGCGAGTGACTAAAACACATGAGAGAAAATATAGTGTTACAGAATTGGAGTTTGCCAGTGTACTATATTGCGTGAACAAATTGAGGTTTTACTTATTGGGAGCAAAATTCACAATCGAAACAGACCATGCAGCTTTAGTACATATCATGAAGAATAGATTAGTAAATAATAGAATACATAGAGGTATTCTATTATTACAGGAGTATGATTTTGAGTTCCGATATATAAAAGGAAAAGACAACATAATAGCCGACGCTCTAACACGGGATGAGGACACGGGAAAAAAGGAAACAATTACTCTACAGGTGGGACTAAATAGATTAATACAAGAAGAAGGGATATATTCGTTAAATGAGATAAGGACAAACCAAGAAGACCTAGAGGAAAGAGAGAAAAGAAGAGCGGAAGTAGAAAATGACATATATTTTAAGAGAATAGACGGAAAGGAACTATATTTAGTGACACAGACATTGGCCGAAAAGATAATAAAGAAATTACATGAGGACAATGGGCATATCGGTAGCAGAAAAGTTTGGCTCGTTTTTAGGGAAAATTACATCAGCCGACAGGATTACCGCATTGCAAAGGAAATTACCCAGAAGTGCGATGTATGTCAAAAATATAAGAGTCGGAATTTAAAAAACGAAAATGTTGCCAAAAATATTGAAGCCCGAAACAAACTAGACATTGTAGCAATAGATATGTTAAGCGATCTAATTATGACCACTAAAAGGAACAAACATATTCTGGTAATGGTGGATGTGTTTTCAAAATACGTAAAATTATATAGTTGCCGCACCACAAAGGGGGAGGAAATATTAAGAAAAATCGACAATTTTATAGCCATAGTAGGAACACCAAAAAAGATCCTACTGGACAATGCAACGTATTTCCGAAATGATCGTTTCAAGGGACAACTTCGAGAACGAGGAATAGAGACAAATTTTGTCAGCATCAGGCATCCACAGAGTAATCCTTCGGAACGATTCATACAGGAAGTGACGAAATTTCTTCGCATTGCAACAGATGGTCAACATCGCCACTGGGACAGGAAAATGGCGGAAATAGAAAGGTATCTAAATACAATTCCGAGCACAGTAACAAAAGAGACCCCAGAATACATCATGAAGGGTGTATTGCCGATAAGGCCATGGGAAGACCAAGAGCCAAAAGAATATCAACAGGTGATTGAAACCGTACAGAGAAGATTACGGCGAAGCAACGAAAAATATATCCAAAGACAGGAACAAAATAGAAAAAGAAGACCAGTGACTTTCCAAAAGGGTGAAAAAGTACTCGTGAGGGCATTACGAGTATCAAATCTTCCTGGGGGCATTTGCGCAAAGTTGATGCCTGTTTTCGAAGGCCCGTACATCGTGAATAATGAAAATGGGATAAATAGTTATGAGTTGAGGCACAGGAACTCGGAAAAGATCCGAGGAATTTATAATATTCACGATGTATACAAATATCACGAATAAAAGACAGAATTACATGAAGTAGATAGTAAGTTAGGATATAAGACGTAGATTAAAGTAAGGAAATATACAGGGAGTTGGTTTTGCCTCGAGAAAATTTATTTAAAAATGCAGATAAATTTTATCGAATACAAGGCGGGGATTTGTTATATTTCTATTTGATATGAAAATTAAATTTTGATAATTATAAACAAAATTCAATTCAATATAAAATATTTTCAATTTTCTCAACCACGGGCATATAAATTTAAAACAACCTGTATACAACAAATTGTTATATGTAATTTTAAGAAGTGATTAGAATAAGCGTACGAAACTCGGAACAATGTGCTTAGAATAAACAAAGTGAATGACGCGTACCATTATCGTTTCTTCGCGGAAGGTCGATCATTAGCCTATGCTAAATAAAACTCAGTGAAATAGATGATAGTTCATTATCGTTTTTCGCGGAAGGTTTCGATCATTAGCCTATGCTAAATAAGACTCATTTGAAAGAGAGTATAACAGTCCGTTAACTTTAATTATCTTTATAGTTATTTTATTTAAATTTTAATAACGGTTTGTCATTAAATTATACTTAAAAATAATCAGATCTAACTAAAATAAATCTTTGACTGACGTCATACTTAACTATTAGTTGGCACAAGTACTTCAGTTGGTATTAGACACCATTCGCTGTCATGTGAGTTTCGTTCTGTGAGGCTCCTCGTCTAACGACGGGAAATAATTGACACTTCGCTTGGTACGCTAGAACGGAAAAGTGGCGGATGACTGATTGAAAAGGACGGAAATTTTAATACAATAGTTTCAAGCTTTTATAAGTGATATTTAGTGGCAAATTATTGGTGGTGCTTTGGAGAAGCTAGGAGACTAAGTTTTGGGAGATCCCGGAGGAATTGGAAGTCATGTCATCCGGTAAATTTTTTTACTCTTAAAAAAAGTTTGAGAAAAAGGAACGAATATGGCCGCTCTCATGTCATATTAAATTCCTATTGAATTTATTTCTGTAAATGTATGAATCGAAGTTGTTCTTTGAATTTAGTATCTTTAATTATATCCATAGTTCGAAAATATACACTCAGATGAAGATTATCTTGTCACATATCCTGTAAAATATATCATTTGATTTGTGTGGTTATGTCAACCTCATAATATTGAATTCAAATTTTACAGATTACATTCATTATTCTCTATTCTATTAGATTGTGTGTATTCTAGCCACCTTAAATTCGTTCCAAAAGCCAGTATTTTTCTTAAAATTTACAACACATTACATTATCCCATACCATTTTTAATAATAAAAAAAATACCCTTTATAGACATATTTTTCAGATAAAAATCATATTCTGTATTAAATATTGAATTTAAAGTTAAATCCCAAATTAATGTGTGTAATGTGAATCAAGGTCAAATCCATCATTGTTTTTGCTAATGATCTTTTTGTTGTTCATTCTGAAAAAAAGATATCTCATTTCTTTTCCTTTGGCTCTTTGACTTTTCCTTAGATTCTGACATTGAAACTAAAACGGGACATGTTTGTTTTTAGCCACTTGGGGGAAATCTTAAACTGTAACCAGTCCGTCAGCTCCCCTCACAACTGGGAGCAACCGTTCTACGCCAAGCCAGGTCATTTGGAGACCAGCCTGGAGAACCTCCCACATACCTACTTTTTATCCTGCCCTCTGCACCCCAGAAGGGCATCGGTATATTAATTGGTACAAGCTAGCACCATCCCTGTGCTAATTCGCCTACCAGGGATTTTGGAATCCGTAGCAAGGACACTCTCGGGGACCATTTAGGGTTTGTTTTGGGACACTTAGTATCTGCTAGTGATTGTCACTTCCACTATTACACCACATTCATTTTTTGTATAAGACTCGGGACATTTATTTTGATGATTAAGTTTTATAGTTTATCGCACATATTTTGTTTCAATATTTAAGTTGCATATTGTTTTTATATATCTATAATAGTTGATAGTGTTCCCCAAACCAGTAAACTCTCTGGTCAAAGAGGTTTGAGCTCAGATCATCTTTTCCCCATATGAGATTCTCTTTACCTTTATATATTACTTGAAATTTACTTGTACCATTTATTTACTTAATTAACTTTATATTTTTAGTACTAACCTTGCTTGTCTCCACTTATCAATTTAAATTTATATACTTTGTCCTCTTAATTTGCTTAATTTATTAACTTATTCATATAACTTTAATCTTTCTTTAGTCAATCATAATTATTTAACTTATGTGCTTAACTTTACTTAAATTCATTTAATCAATTTCTAATTATATCTTTGGACGCTATTCCCTTTGAATAGCTATCCATTTTACTTGTTATATTTTTTAGTGACTACGTGTCGAAGCAACTGATTTTTATATATCAAGTAGACCGTAGGTTCACCTTAATGAGGCTAGTGCCTATTTAACTCTTTGAGAGTTACGGAAATTATTCATTGTGAATAATCCTCCCTTAATTATATTCTGGTTCATTAGTTCTATAGGGTTTAACGTTGCTGTACGTATTGCAATCGTACAATTATTTGGTGAAGGTTGTTATTTAACCTAGTATATGTAAGTTGGGGGTATGCTCCATATAAGAGCTACTCCATTACTAATGTAACTATAGATTATATTTATATTACTATAGGTAATTATTTCCCATTGTCATTTTAGAGTTACATAGTTTGTATTTTTCTAACTCAGAGGTTGTCAAAAATCTAAGTAGTTATATTTAATAAATATTTATTTGTTTTGTATATCAATTATTTTTTTTCCCATTTTTGAATTTAATATATTTACTATTTAACAGCAGTGTAAGATACCTGGAAGTTTGGTCCATTCCAACTTCTGGCGCCCATAATTCAGTCTATTTTATTTATCTTTTATATTCTTCTATTTTTATTATATTATTATATTTATCTAATTTATTTTCTGAACATATATTTTTATCTTAAAAGATTTCCCTTTTTCTAGTCATCATCTCTCTTTAGGTTGAGCTACTGTTCTTCGACAGGCATGCAAACGAGCCGTATCCATCCTTGAGTGTCAAGTTGCTCTCTTGCATCTATAGCTAGCCAACTCTATTCAGTTTGCCTCTGTCTTTCCATACTTCCATTATCAGTTCATCACCCTCCTTCATTCATTTCATCTTATCATTTTAGTTCAACAAATACTACTGCAAAGTAGTATTTTTGTTACATCGGCAGCCCAACTTGGTGCCAACCTTTTATAGGTTCTAAGACAGTAGTTCTTTTAGTTCATTTTTTTTTCTTTTATTTATATTATTCCCTTCTGATATCTTTTTATACATTCTGTTCTGATTTATTTTGTCTTTAACTATTTACTAATACTTAACAGGTATACTGTCACTGCTGTATCTATTAATTAGTTGAGATTTTGAAACCTCGTTTATAGTTTTGTCATACAGCTTACATTCTGGGTTGAATTTGAAACGAAGTATAAGTAACTAGCATCTATTAGATTATATTATTTTACTCTTTCAGCCAGTGATGTATTTGTACGTACAGTAATCGTTAATACTTACATATTTTTTTTTCTAGTACAAGTATAATAATTAATTTTTTTTTTCCAATATTTAGGTACTATATTTACTTGATTATACCTTATTTACTTTATTTATTTGATACATATATTTTGCTGGCCATTTTTGATTTTGTTGGTGTGTTGCTAATATTTTCTCCGTACTTATATATTTTGCGTACAAACTTAAGTATATTTCATATTTCTGACCTTTGGATTGCTTGTCAATAATTTTTGCTTTCATCATGTGTGCTTTTAAAGTTGAACATCTTCTGGTGGACGAATTGGACTATGAGTTGAAAATTAGGGACGTAGTACCAGAGGAGTCGGCAACTGTCGATAGGAAACGCAATCTTCTGCGGGGTGCTTTGAAGCAAGAAGAAGGCAATAGGAGTTTCACCCAACTTTCGGCTGTACATATCCCTTTTGAGGACCAACGGAAAGGAATATCCGAAACGTTGGATAGCTTGTCGAAGAAAATAGAGAAGTTTAGGGGAACTGTACAGGACAGTGAATATGTTAGATTAATATCTCGTCTAGCTCATATTTCTGGCCGAGTACACTTGTTACAGTGTACTACAGAAGAGCAGGAACCTTTTAAAAAGTCTGTTTCTCTTAAAATCCTTACCTTGGAGGGTGAGCTTGATTCTAAGGTTAACCCCATAGCCACATCTACTCCTAATGCTCCAGTCAGTGTCGTTCCTAGTTTCACATACTCCAAACCTGTGCAAGTACACAAATGGGGTGTTTCATTTTCCGGTGAAAAACAGCACAATGATGTGATTACATTTTTAGAAAAGGTCGAATGTCTTCGAGTATCTAGAGGTGTCTCTGAAGAAAATTTGTTTGCTGCTTCAGCTGAATTGTTTACCGGTCCTGCTTTTACCTGGTTCATGAATAATAGAGGTAATTTATCTTGTTGGTCTGATCTGGTTCGCAAGTTGAAGTCAGATTTTCTTCCTTACTCATACCAGGATGATCTCTTGGATGAAATCAAAAACCGTAAGCAGAAACCAGGAGAGTCTGTCACTATGTTCATTAATACTATATTAGGCATGTGTAGCCGTTTAGATACTCCGTTATCTGATTTGTCCAAAATAAAAATCATCTTAAAATGTTTACTGCCCTTTTATCATCAGCAGTTAGCTCTTATGGACATCCAGAGTATTGATGACCTCACTGTAAAGTGCAAACGTTTGGAGGAAACGTTATCCTGGTCTTCTCAGCCTCCATCCACATCTCGACCCTCTTCTAATTCTTCTTCTCAGCCAACTTTCTTTAGACAACGTTCTTGGCAAAATAAGGGCCCTGAACGTAATGTTTCTGTTTTTAGTTCCGTTGTTTGCTGGAATTGTCATCAGTCTAATCATAAGTTCAATAATTGTGGTATCCCACAAACTCGTATTTTCTGCCACGGTTGTGGTAGGGAAAATACCCTCAAAAGAAATTGTGTCAAGTGTTCGGGAAACGAAATGTCGGAGGTCCGTCCCCTGAGCGTTTCTCCGTCCAACACCCAATCAGGGAATCAAACCCCATCAGAAAACGAGACAGCTGGCCCAAGCACACCAAGCAACTCAAACCCATCTTCCAATCGGAAAGGGAAGAAGGCATCGTTCAGGAAACAAGCACACACCACAAATCAAAATCAGTCCAGAAATTAAGTTTTAGTCATGATACGTTGAACGCACATGATTCACAGGGTTGCAAAGCCACAAATTCTTTAATTGGTAGTGTTAAGTATAATAATAATTTTGATGGTGAAGTAGTTCCATATAATGGTTGTATCCAACCAAATATTTTAGATTTAGATATTAACTCTTTATTAGTTAGGAAACAAAATGATAATAGGCCATATCTACCTATTCAAATTTTAGGACAATCGTGTTTAGCTTTATTAGATAGTGGCTCTAATATTTCATTGATAGGAGCACATTCATTAAATTTATTGAAAAATGCTAATATTCCCATTATGCCCATTTCATCTTTGCAAGTATCTACTGCAGATGGTACAGTCCAATCTATTACAGGCAAACTCCAAATTGAAATCACAGTGGCAAATTTATGTAGGAAAATTACATTTTATGTTATTCCTTCTGTACAGAATTCTATAATTTTAGGTATGGACTTCTTCAATGCTTTTAATAGCACCTTAAGTTGTTCTGATTTTTCTTTTTCCATATCTGAATTTAATCTGTCTACCCTTAGTGCTATTCATGATTTTTCCAGTTTATCTAGTTCTGAACAAAGGCAATTGGAGAATATGATCTCTCAGTTTACTACTATTTCTTCAAATGACAAACTAGGTCGTACTTCATTAATATCTCACACTATTGAGGTGGGAAATCCTACTCCTTTCAGATTATATCAGTATCCCATACCTCAAGCCTGGCAGGCAGATTTAGAAAAAGAAGTTGATTCGATGCTTGCTTTAAATATCATAGAACATTCAACGTCGTCCTATTGTTCCCCACTCTGGTTAACAAAGAAGAAGGATGGATCCTTCAGGATCTGCTTTGATGGTCGAAAACTAAACAGTATCACCACTAACAGGGATGCTTATCCAATTCCCCGAATCGACGTGATTTTGAGCAAACTTCAGAATGCCAAATACATCTCTTCGATTGATTTGTCTAAGGCCTTTTTACAGATCCCACTGAGTGAAGAAAGCAAGAAATATACTGCTTTTGCTGTCAGTGGTAAAGGATTATTCCAGTTTGTCACCATGCCTTTCGGTCTTGTTTCTGCTCCTCAGACAATGTGTCGTCTGATGGATTTAGTCATTGGTCCACAGTTAGAGCCCTATGTTTTCTATTATTTGGACGATATTTTAGTAGTCACCCCTGATTTTTCCCTTCATATGGAAATTTTAGATAAATTGTTTTTACGTCTTAAGGAAGCTAATCTAACAATTAATCTGGATAAGTGTCAGTTTTGTCGTCCTAGTCTTAAGTTTTTGGGTTATGTTGTTGATAATCAGGGTCTAAGGACTGATCCTGAGAAAATAGTTGCTATTAAGAATTTTCCTATACCTAAGACCACCACCCAAGTCCGTAGGATATTGGGAATGTGTGGATATTATCGCCGGTTTGTACCTTCATACTCTACCTTGTTGTCACCTCTTACGGATCTTTTGAAGAACAGGAAAAAGGGGCAGACCATTACCTGGACTCCTGAGGCTGATGAAGCTTTTAGGCGCGTTAAAGAGGCTTTAACTAGCGCACCAGTCATGATGTCACCTAATTTTAATGAGCATTTTTATTTGATGACTGATTGCTCTAATACTGCTTCTGGTGGCGTATTGTTCCAGTTGAAAGATGGCTCGGAACATCCCATAGCTTACACGAGTAAGAAATTGAATAAGGCCCAGAAAAACTATTCCACCACTGAGAAAGAACTCTTAGCTATCATACATGGGTTGGAAGCATTTCGTTATTATTTAGAGGGCCGTAATTTCACCATAATTACGGACCACAGTTCCTTGGTATGGCTTCATAGTATGAAAAACCCATCTCAGAGACTTTCCCGATGGATATGCAAACTGGCTGCCTATTCATATAAGATTGTTCATCGAAAGGCCAACGGTGTAGTGGTTGCTGATGCTCTTTCCCGTGTCCATGATCTTAATGTCTTAGATTTGTCCACCTTAACTCCTGACGAGTGGTATCAGAATATGATTGATAGGGTTACTCAAGACCCACAAAATTATCCTGATTTTAAGGTAGAGAACAATATACTGTACAAACATATCTTAAGTCCTATAGAGGCCTTATCCAATATGTCAGATTGGAAAATAGTTGTACCTACGCCAAATAGGGAGAACATATTACGTATGTTTCATGATGAAGTTACTGCTGGACATTTTGGTTTTTATAAAACTTTTCATCGTATTGCCGAATTATATTATTGGCCTGGCATGCGCAAGTCTATCAAAAAGTATATTTCTAAGTGTTTAGTTTGTGCGACTTGTAAACCCAGTAATTTACCACAAGCTGGACTCATGGGTTCCTTTAGGAACATTAATTTTCCTTGGCAGATGATCTCGTTGGATCTCATTGGACCCTATCCTCGTAGTTATAAGGGTAATACTTACTGCTTGGTAGTTGTGGATTATTTCACCAAATTTCCTGTAGTTTGTCCTCTTCGTCAGGCCACAACTCCAGCCATTCTGAAATATTTAGAGGAACAAGTCTTTTTGTTGTTTGGTGTTCCCCAAATTGTGTCATGTGACAATGGTCCTCAGTTTGTGTCGAAGGCTTTTAAAGATCTTTTAGCTAAATATAAGGTCCAGAAGACCTTTTATAATGCTGCCTACCATCCTCAAGCCAATCATACTGAGAGAGTGAATCGCAGTATCGTCACCGCCCTAAGGTCCTATACATTCCCAGATCACAGAGCTTGGGATCAATATATCCATTCCATAGCTCAAGCCATAAGGACCTCTGTCCATGAGGTTACCCAATGTTCTCCTGCATATCTCAATTTTGGTAGAAATGTTGCTTTATCTGGTGACTATTTTGGTACAATTTCCGACACTTCCACAAATCTCCCTCAGAAATCCGATAACCTTCATCGCTTAGAAGATCTCCAGACTCTACCTCAAATTTTTTCTGACATTCGGAAGAAGTTAAAAACTTCCTATCTAAGGAACCAGCAGCAGTATAACTTGAGGAAAAGAGATCTGCGATTCTTCGTTGGAGATAGAGTGTTGAAGCGAAACTTTGTAAAGTCTAATAAGGGTGATGCTATTTCGGCAAAATTTTGCCAGAAATATATTCCCTGTACGGTTGTGAAGGTAATATCTCCTTTAGTGTATGAATTGAAGGACAATTCGACTAACAAACGAATTGGACAATTTCACATAAAGGATTTACTGCCTGATAACACCATGGATGAGGTTGATTCATCATCTTCGGAAGAAGATTAACTTTATAGGGTTGTTTGAGCTAACTTCTTCCTCTATTTGTCTTTAGCTCGATCCTTATTAAGATTCAGTATTTTAGTTTAATATTTTATTCACCAGATAGAGCAGGTACATATCTCCATTTTTATCTTTTGGCATGGTTGTTAGATGACTTCCAATTTATGAATCATTAGGTTAATTATTTTTTTTAGTACGCTTATGTATGAGCTTATCATTTTTTTTTCATTATTAATGTTGCATTTTAATTATTATGCATCAACATTATTAATTATTAATACTGTTAGTAGGATTACCCAGTTAATAAAATCCTACTTGTAATTTTTAGATTGTGCACCTACCCCTTAGCATAGAAGGGTTGTTGATTATTGTATATTTATATATTTGAATATGTAAGCTCATGCAAGTACGTTGGTTTAATATTGATATTTGGTATGGAACTATGGAACTAAGAATATTATACACTACTTATCTCAGGTTGTGTGTTGTATTTTTGATATTTGACTACATACTATTTTTTTTATATGTATCTTTTATTATCTTGTTATTAGATTTGCCATATTGGAAAGATGGGGTGGTTCTTAATTTTATATTGGTTTACTTTATCAACATTTGTCACAGATATCCTAAATACTTTATAATAATTTATATCCTTATGCCCTACACAGTATGATTCTGGAATTAGTTTGGAATTCTGATGTATGTATGGATTTCTTCTTAAGAACTAGTCTGCCAATGCTCTGTAATTTGGGTTCCTAGGTAACCTAGTGAATGCGTGGGTTCGAAATTCAGCAACTGATCACTGCTATCCGATTTCGTAACCTATGTTTTCATAGCAGAGTACGCAGATGTTTATTCATCAAAATATTTCTGGTCAGGAAATGTTGGCCACATGTCCTGACCATCCTTGTGTAATTATTCCAATCATTCCAGTTACATTTTTTAGCATTTGATAGGGAATATTTAGTTTACATTATGTCCCGTACTTCATAGGTAGTAGGTTCCTTTTAGTATTTGAGGTGTTTGGACAAATGAATTGCTTATTTTAGTAGATTTCCTCTTCTTTCCTGAGGCATTAGTTTGTTGTTGAGATTCAGGAATATTTCCTGGATAATTCTATGTATGCGAGAACGTATGAATCTACAGTTTTATTCCAAATTGGTTGCTCGTTCTTGTCATATTTTTTTTCTATCATTTATCATGGTGTCATAGACCTTGTCAGTTCACCTTTTAGATTTTTTTTTATTACAATTGGTACGTTATCAGCTATAGCTATAGCTAGTGAACAACAGCACGGACCAATTTTAGTTAGTCAACGACTTACTTGAGTCGATGGACCTAATTTAGTTTATTTAGTATTAGTGAGAATTGGTACACAAATCTTCCTGATCGTTCTTCTTTGGATATGCTCCTATAAATCTGGTGTCCATTGATAGTCCGATTTTGGATAAAGCGTCCGAGTCCTCACTTATTTTGTTTATTTGGTTGTATAGGCTCGTATTACCGGTTGTGGTTGTACATAGGCCTAATTAATTTATGTGATTTAGTATTGGTGTGAATTGGTCCATAAATCTTCCTGGTCGTCCTTCTGTGGATATGCTTTATGAATCTGGTGTCCATTGATAGTCCGACTTTGGATTAAGTGTCCGATTCCACATTTATTTTGATTAATGAGTTTTTGGATAACTTTGATATGCTTACTATTGGTATTATTTGGCACTGGTGAGAATTGTTCCATAAATATTCCTGATTGTTCTTCTCTGGATATGCTATTACGAATCTGGTGTCCATGGGTAGTTCAATTTTGGATGAAGTGTTCCATTCTTCACTTATTTCAGTTGTTGATTTCTTTTGTCTTACTTTAGTATATTTACTTGTGTTATGGTGCGAATTGGCTCATACCTTTGCCTGGTTGTTCGTCCTTGGATATACTCTTTATAAATTTGATGTCCATGGATTGTTCAATTTTGCATTTAGTGCCAATTCGACATTTATTTGTCATTATGAACTTTAGTACATTATTTAGCTTATGTTTTGGTTTGCAGACAAAATGTCGATGACATTTTAATATGACTTCGAGTCATCTTTTCCGATTCATAGTTTTGGTGTAGTAATCATCCTTCTTTCCCTGATCCCTAATTTGTGGTTACTTGTAATCTTGCGGGTCAACGTAGAATGATAGATTATTACCACTTGGTTATTAATATTTTGAATTAAAAAAAAAAAAAAAAATTTTTTGCTTAAAATTTTTTTTTTCTCCGAGTAGAAGGGGAATATAACAGTCCGTTAACTTTAATTATCTTTATAGTTATTTTATTTAAATTTTAATAACGGTTTGTCATTAAATTATACTTAAAAATAATCAGATCTAACTAAAATAAATCTTTGACTGACGTCATACTTAACTATTAGTTGGCACAAGTACTTCAGTTGGTATTAGACACCATTCGCTGTCATGTGAGTTTCGTTCTGTGAGGCTCCTCGTCTAACGACGGGAAATAATTGACACTTCGCTTGGTACGCTAGAACGGAAAAGTGGCGGATGACTGATTGAAAAGGACGGAAATTTTAATACAATAGTTTCAAGCTTTTATAAGTGATATTTAGTGGCAAATTATTGGTGGTGCTTTGGAGAAGCTAGGAGACTAAGTTTTGGGAGATCCCGGAGGAATTGGAAGTCATGTCATCCGGTAAATTTTTTTACTCTTAAAAAAAGTTTGAGAAAAAGGAACGAATATGGCCGCTCTCATGTCATATTAAATTCCTATTGAATTTATTTCTGTAAATGTATGAATCGAAGTTGTTCTTTGAATTTAGTATCTTTAATTATATCCATAGTTCGAAAATATACACTCAGATGAAGATTATCTTGTCACATATCCTGTAAATTATATCATTTGATTTGTGTGGTTATGTCAACCTCATAATATTGAATTCAAATTTTACAGATTACATTCATTATTCTCTATTCTATTAGATTGTGTGTATTCTAGCCACCTTAAATTCGTTCCAAAAGCCAGTATTTTTCTTAAAATTTACAACACATTACATTATCCCATACCATTTTTAATAATAAAAAAAATACCCTTTATAGACATATTTTTCAGATAAAAATCATATTCTGTATTAAATATTGAATTTAAAGTTAAATCCCAAATTAATGTGTGTAATGTGAATCAAGGTCAAATCCATCATTGTTTTTGCTAATGATCTTTTTGTTGTTCATTCTGAAAAAAAGATATCTCATTTCTTTTCCTTTGGCTCTTTGACCTTTCCTTAGATTCTGACATTGAAACTAAAACGGGACATGTTTGTTTTTAGCCACTTGGGGGAAATCTTAAACTGTAACCAGTCCGTCAGCTCCCCTCACAACTGGGAGCAACCGTTCTACGCCAAGCCAGGTCATTTGGAGACCAGCCTGGAGAACCTCCCACATACCTACTTTTTATCCTGCCCTCTGCACCCCAGAAGGGCATCGGTATATTAATTGGTACAAGCTAGCACCATCCCTGTGCTAATTCGCCTACCAGGGATTTTGGAATCCGTAGCAAGGACACTCTCGGGGACCATTTAGGGTTTGTTTTGGGACACTTAGTATCTGCTAGTGATTGTCACTTCCACTATTACACCACATTCATTTTTTGTATAAGACTCGGGACATTTATTTTGATGATTAAGTTTTATAGTTTATCGCACATATTTTGTTTCAATATTTAAGTTGCATATTGTTTTTATATATCTATAATAGTTGATAGTGTTCCCCAAACCAGTAAACTCTCTGGTCAAAGAGGTTTGAGCTCAGATCATCTTTTCCCCATATGAGATTCTCTTTACCTTTATATATTACCTGAAATTTACTTGTACCATTTATTTACTTAATTAACTTTATATTTTTAGTACTAACCTTGCTTGTCTCCACTTATCAATTTAAATTTATATACTTTGTCCTCTTAATTTGCTTAATTTATTAACTTATTCATATAACTTTAATCTTTCTTTAGTCAATCATAATTATTTAACTTATGTGCTTAACTTTACTTAAATTCATTTAATCAATTTCTAATTATATCTTTGGACGCTATTCCCTTTGAATAGCTATCCATTTTACTTGTTATATTTTTTAGTGACTACGTGTCGAAGCAACTGATTTTTATATATCAAGTAGACCGTAGGTTCACCTTAATGAGGCTAGTGCCTATTTAACTCTTTGAGAGTTACGGAAATTATTCATTGTGAATAATCCTCCCTTAATTATATTCTGGTTCATTAGTTCTATAGGGTTTAACGTTGCTGTACGTATTGCAATCGTACAATTATTTGGTGAAGGTTGTTATTTAACCTAGTATATGTAAGTTGGGGGTATGCTCCATATAAGAGCTACTCCATTACTAATGTAACTATAGATTATATTTATATTACTATAGGTAATTATTTCCCATTGTCATTTTAGAGTTACATAGTTTGTATTTTTCTAACTCAGAGGTTGTCAAAAATCTAAGTAGTTATATTTAATAAATATTTATTTGTTTTGTATATCAATTATTTTTTTTCCCATTTTTGAATTTAATATATTTACTATTTAACAGCAGTGTAAGATACCTGGAAGTTTGGTCCATTCCAACTTCTGGCGCCCATAATTCAGTCTATTTTATTTATCTTTTATATTCTTCTATTTTTATTATATTATTATATTTATCTAATTTATTTTCTGAACATATATTTTTATCTTAAAAGATTTCCCTTTTTCTAGTCATCATCTCTCTTTAGGTTGAGCTACTGTTCTTCGACAGGCATGCAAACGAGCCGTATCCATCCTTGAGTGTCAAGTTGCTCTCTTGCATCTATAGCTAGCCAACTCTATTCAGTTTGCCTCTGTCTTTCCATACTTCCATTATCAGTTCATCACCCTCCTTCATTCATTTCATCTTATCATTTTAGTTCAACAAATACTACTGCAAAGTAGTATTTTTGTTACAAGAGAATAGGTCATTAAAATTTGTAAATAGTTAGAAAGTATTTTAGAATGGGAATTAAATATTTTCTTTTGAAATCCATTAAGCATATTTAGAAAGATTAAAAATTGGTTTTGAGGAATATTACGAATGAGAGTTGGTGGTGGAAGATTGATTTGTGAATTTGGAAGGGATATTTAGAAAGTAGGGGAATGAATGACAAAGTGAGAGCAGAATGTTTTGAGCTGTCGAGAAGTGAAGTCGAGTAGTAGACGGTAGTGTTCGAGGAGTGAGAAAGCCGGTGTAGTTCCGTGAGTGTGGAGTATCTATCGTGGAACGAGAAGTAGGCCAGGTCGAGAGTAAAAGAACCTCCTTGAGCCCAGAGTGTCCCGGTAGCTGATAGCAGTTTCGAAAAAGGTAGAACACAGCATCACGACAAAAGCAGGAACGAGAGCTATTCGAGCTAGTTTTTCAAAGGAGAACATCACTGGAAGCCAGGACGAGGTTTGATCGCAGCCAAGGATAGCAGGAAAGGGTTTTGTGTGAGGACATTTTCAGTTCACCAGGAAAAGGTCAGTCTCATTTGTTTGGACAAAAATGTATGGGTTTTTCGTATTAAATTCCACATAAAAAATTGAATAACATAATCAATAATATCAGAAAAGCTTCATCAAACTTAAATAGAGTTGTGCTAATAACTCCTAATAGTTAAATGTTAATAAAAACTTTCAATTGAAAACTAAAAGGAAATAAGATTCCCATTTGTAAATGTTATGTTTAAGAATAATAAGAAATAGCAAATATTAAGCATTGATTGCCTTTTAAATAGAATAAAAAATATTTTGATTATAATTGTAACCCATATATGTGTATTTTTTTTACTCTTTTCTTTTCTATCCCGATTAGGAACCATTAAGAAATATTTGAAGCCACGAAAGTAAGTAATTAATTTATAATTCGCCCTGAGATTGAAAACATATTGATATGTGATCTGGTTAATTAATTAGATTAGTATTAATACATTGATTAAATTAAGTGACATATAAGAATATTATCTCATATCAATAATCAAGATCACATCAATATATATATATATATATATATATATATATATATATATATTGCTTATTTCCTGACCGTGAATTTTTAAACAGTTGGTTTTTAATTCCTGGGTTTGCGGTCTGTTATAAATAAAACACTTGATTTTGCTTAGACGTTTCGGCTCTTTGCCATTTTCAATAAGCACTTTTAATTATTAAACATTACACTGTTAACAAACATATTTTATATACAATACACGTAATATTTTGAAAATTTAAAAAAATGCACATCGTGTTTCTCTAAGATGTTATGAGAGAATGCCAGGCATGGGCATTGGGCATATGGTAAAAGCACTTCACAACGGTTTTGGATGGTGGTCGTAAAACCAAAACGATAATATACAGGAGATCAAGTTACATAATATACGAAAGAAATAAATCTGACTAATGTTTAACTTTTAATAATGGGAGCAAGATTTTTTGTAGTTGTGATCTGAGTATGTAACTCGAAATATGAATACTGAGGTGCGTATTTTTTTTTGTATTTTATATGGAACAGAGGCTTGAACGCTAAAACAAGGATATTCATTAATGATAGAACATTATAATAGAACAGAGTATTTGATATGTGGGCATATAGAAGATTTTTAAAATAACCTTGGTTCAAAAGATTAAGAGACAACCACGTTTTGTAACCGAATGAAATAAAGAAAAATGAGATATTAAATACAATTAAAATAAGAAATTTACATTATTTGGAAACATGTTATGAGAAATGAGATATGTGTTTATGTAGATCGTTATATAGGAAAAGATACTGGACAGAAGAAGCTTAGGACGCTGACATATATCCTGGCTAAACAAAATTGATGTAATGATACAAACTGCAACTCTGTGGAGTTGCTATAAGAGGTAGCACGTAACAAAAAAAAAATAAAAATGCCGTATTTAAAGTGTTTACCAATGGTGTGCTTACAACCACACTTAATTTATCAAATTGTGATATATATTGGAGAGATCTTTAATATCAGTTTTATTATTGATACAATTTTGGTCTTTCTTTATGTGGATCATCTCCAATATACATCTTTTGTTATAATTTTGCTCTTTTTCCAGAATCTGTACATTTTCAAAATCAAAACTATGGTTATTTTCTACTGAATGTTTGGCTAAGGCTGTGGTAGTTATTTTGTTTGTTTGTACACTATGTTTGTGTGCAACAATCCTTCTGTGTAGATATTGATGTGTTTGCCCAATATATGTTGAATTGCAGTCTTTACAATTTACTTTATACACAACATCCGACTGCTGATCTTTAGTAACTTTGGGTTTAAATTTTGAGAAATATTTTCCGGATGTTTTAGATGATTTATGTCCAACGTTGATGTCATATCTTGCCAACATTTTCGAGATTTGTTCGGAGAATCCATTAATGTATGGTAGGGATATGTAGTGTTTGTTTGGATTGGTGACATTACTATTATTATTGTTAGGTATGGTTTGAGTTTGTTTTAGATTGGCATTGGAGTTAGATTGATTTTTGATAATGTGAATTCTTTTTTGAATTAGACGGTTGTAAAAATCTGGTGGATAATTATTTTTTTCTAAAATGTCAGTAACTTTTCTCAGATTTTCAGAATGATATTGTGGGCTAGATAGTTTAATTGCTCTGTCTGTAAGACTGAAAATAACACTTCGTTTGTGACTTACAGGTGTGTTGGTGTTGAAATTTAAATATCTTCCGGACCAGACATCTTTTGTAAACCAGTTTGTAGTTATCAGTCGGTTACTGTTGTTATACTCTAAACTTATATCAAGAAAGTTAATTTTGTTGTTTTCCTCTAATTCGGATGTAAACTGAATTTTATTATGAAAGCTGTTAAACATGTGGAGAGTATAATCGATTTCATGCTCCGGAAGGCATAGTAGGATGTCATCGACATATCGTTTGTAGAAATGTATCTGATATTTTAATTTAGAAATGACTGTTGCCTCTAATATTTCCATGACCAAGTTTGCTATTGGTGCTGAAATAGGCGAACCCATGGCCACCCCAGAAATCTGAGAATAGTATTCGTTTTCATGTTGAAAAAATGTAGAGCTGAGGCAGAATTTTACGCCTTCTAGGAAATCTTGAAGAGGAAGAGAAGTATGTGTTTGGATGTTACTCCATCTGGTTTTGACACACTCTAAAGCTATTTCAATTGGAATGTTAGTATAAAGTGATTTTACGTCGAAAGATATAAGTTTGTGATTAACTGGTACGGATTGTTTTGAAATAAAACTGTGAAAATCCCATGAGTCCTGTATATGATAGTGGGTCTTACCGATTATATTTCCCAAAATGTCTGCAAAATACTTAGAGAGATTGTATGTTGGACTTCCAATGTTACTAACAATTGGGCGAAGCGGAATGTTGTGTTTATGCACTTTTGGAAGCCCGTATATATATGAGGATGTGCCATTGTGAGATATTAATTTATTTTTTAAGTTTAAGTCTATATATTTTTTTTTTATTATGCCATCTGTTAATGAGTGAATTTAAACCTGTTTGTATCTTATTTGTAAGATTTGTTTTTTCTTTTTTGTATACTGTTTCGTCATTTAAAAGTAATTTAAGTTTGTTTAAATATTCGGATTTTAATATTTGATATTTTTAACAGATGGCATAATAAAAAATATATAGACTTAAACTTAAAAAATAAATTAATATCTCACAATGGCACATCCTCATATATATACGGGCTTCCAAAAGTGCATAAACACAACATTCCGCTTCGCCCAATTGTTAGTAACATTGGAAGTCCAACATACAATCTCTCTAAGTATTTTGCAGACATTTTGGGAAATATAATCGGTAAGACCCACTATCATATACAGGACTCATGGGATTTTCACAGTTTTATTTCAAAACAATCCGTACCAGTTAATCACAAACTTATATCTTTCGACGTAAAATCACTTTATACTAACATTCCAATTGAAATAGCTTTAGAGTGTGTCAAAACCAGATGGAGTAACATCCAAACACATACTTCTCTTCCTCTTCAAGATTTCCTAGAAGGCGTAAAATTCTGCCTCAGCTCTACATTTTTTCAACATGAAAACGAATACTATTCTCAGATTTCTGGGGTGGCCATGGGTTCGCCTATTTCAGCACCAATAGCAAACTTGGTCATGGAAATATTAGAGGCAACAGTCATTTCTAAATTAAAATATCAGATACATTTCTACAAACGATATGTCGATGACATCCTACTATGCCTTCCGGAGCATGAAATCGATTATACTCTCCACATGTTTAACAGCTTTCATAATAAAATTCAGTTTACATCCGAATTAGAGGAAAACAACAAAATTAACTTTCTTGATATAAGTTTAGAGTATAACAACAGTAACCGACTGATAACTACAAACTGGTTTACAAAAGATGTCTGGTCCGGAAGATATTTAAATTTCAACACCAACGCACCTGTAAGTCACAAACGAAGTGTTATTTTCAGTCTTACAGACAGAGCAATTAAACTATCTAGCCCACAATATCATTCTGAAAATCTGAGAAAAGTTACTGACATTTTAGAAAAAAATAATTATCCACCAGATTTTTACAACCGTCTAATTCAAAAAAGAATTCACATTATCAAAAATCAATCTAACTCCAATGCCAATCTAAAACAAACTCAAACCATACCTAACAATAATAATAGTAATGTCACCAATCCAAACAAACACTACATATCCCTACCATACATTAATGGATTCTCCGAACAAATCTCGAAAATGTTGGCAAGATATGACATCAACGTTGGACATAAATCATCTAAAACATCCGGAAAATATTTCTCAAAATTTAAACCCAAAGTTACTAAAGATCAGCAGTCGGATGTTGTGTATAAAGTAAATTGTAAAGACTGCAATTCAACATATATTGGGCAAACACATCAATATCTACACAGAAGGATTGTTGCACACAAACATAGTGTACAAACAAACAAAATAACTACCACAGCCTTAGCCAAACATTCAGTAGAAAATAACCATAGTTTTGATTTTGAAAATGTACAGATTCTGGAAAAAGAGCAAAATTATAACAAAAGATGTATATTGGAGATGATCCACATAAAGAAAGACCAAAATTGTATCAATAATAAAACTGATATTAAAGATCTCTCCAATATATATCACAATTTGATAAATTAAGTGTGGTTGTAAGCACACCATTGGTAAACACTTTAAATACGGCATTTTTATTTTTTTTTTTTGTTACGTGCTACCTCTTATAGCAACTCCACAGAGTTGCAGTTTGTATCATTACATCAATTTTGTTTAGCCAGGATATATGTCAGCGTCCTAAGCTTCTTCTGTCCAGTATCTTTTCCTATATAACGATCTACATAAACACATATCTCATTTCTCACAACATGTTTCCAAATAATGTAAATTTCTTATTTTATTTGTATTTAATATCTCATTTTTCTTTATTTCATTCGGTTACAAAACGTGGTTGTCTCTTAATCTTTTGAACCAAGGTTATTTTAAAAATCTTCTATATGCCCACATATCAAATACTCTGTTGTATTATAATGTTCTATCATTAATGAATATCCTTGTTTTAGCGTTCAAGCCTCTGTTCCATATAAAATACAAAAAAAAATACGCACCTCAGTATTCATATTTCGAGTTACATACTCAGATCACAACTACAAAAAATCTTGCTCCCATTATTAAAAGTTAAACATTAGTCAGATTTATTTCTTTCGTATATTATGTAACTTGATCTCCTGTATATTATCGTTTTGGTTTTACGACCACCATCCAAAACCGTTGTGAAGTGCTTTTACCATATGCCCAATGCCCATGCCTGGCATTCTCTCATAACATCTTAGAGAAACACGATGTGCATTTTTTTAAATTTTCAAAATATTACCTGTATTGTATATAAAATATGTTTGTTAACAGTGTAATGTTTAATAATTAAAAGTGCTTATTGAAAATGGCAAAGAGCCGAAACGTCTAAGCAAAATCAAGTGTTTTATTTATAACAGACCGCAAACCCAGGAATTAAAAACCAACTGTTTATATATATATATATATATATATATATATATATATATATATATATATATACCTATATATATATATATATATATATATATATATATATATATATATATACAAATAGTATCTTAATTGACTTATTAGGAAATACGAATTTCTCTATTTTTGGGTATAGAAGTCAAACTGGGGCCTTAAAGTACACTATTATCCAATATTCAAGCTTTCGGAAATGTTTATTTCCTTTCTCAAGAATTTCTACAATGCAATAAGATAAAATTTAGAACATATGTATGAAAGAATAAAAAATATTAATGAGTAACTTACCAGAATTTAGATTATAAAAGAATGTTGATTACAATACATAATTAAAAATACTATTACTAAAACGGCTGTTTAACATTTCAAAAAACCGTTTTAGTAATAGTATTTTTAATTATGTATTGTAATCAACATTCTTTTATAATCTAAATTCTGGTAAGTTACTCATTAATATTTTTTATTCTTTCATACATATGTTCTAAATTTTATCTTATTGCATTGTAGAAATTCTTGAGAAAGGAAATAAACATTTCCGAAAGCTTGAATATTGGATAATAGTGTACTTTAAGTCCCCAGTTTGACTTCTATACCCAAAAATAGAGAAATTCGTATATATATATATATATATATATATATATATATATATATATATATATATATATATATATATATATATATATATACTTACAAGTCAAAAGTGACATTTGGAAAAATTGTGTAGCTCATGTTCAAGTAAAATAAAAATATTATCTTGCTTTGTCACCAATATTAATGTCTTCTTCTTCTTTTCCTTCTTCTTCTTCTTGTGTAGACATGACTCTGTCTGTTTTTCAATGTGCCTCCAGTAAGTTGTCATTCCATCGTTTTCGTGGTCTTCCCACTTAGGTTTGGATCCCGCGTATGAAAAAAAAGTTGATTAATAGCAAGCTGAAAATTTTTTAATAGCTTAAGGGTGTCTAGTTGGAGAAACTTTGATATATGGGAACACTGGAACAGGGGAAGTTTTAATTGTGGAACAGGTTAAAAATTTGGAACGGCCAGACCACGAAAACGGCACATGTATTTTGTCCGACAGAACAGACTTAAACTCTCCGAACAGAGATTAAACTCTCATGCAAAAATCAGCCTACTATTTATCACCAAATGGGCGTTTTAATGAGTGGAACATGTAGAATATGTCAAATGACAGGAATTATGACAGGTGATAAATAGCAGTCTGATTTTTGCATGAGAGTTTAATCTCTGTTCGGAGAGTTTAAGTCCGACCGTTCCAAATTTTTAACCTGTTCCACAATTAAAACTTCCCCTGTTACAGTGTTCTCATATATCACAGTTTATTTGACTAGACACCGTTTAAGCTATTAACAAGTTTTCAGCTTACTATTAATCAACTTTTTTTTCATACGCGGGATAAGGACCTAACTGATCGTCTTCCTATTGGGGAACCGCCTCTCGCCGTCCTTACTATTTTGTTTTTTGTCATTTGGCTCATGTAGTTGTTCCATTATACTCTTCTGCTTTTTACCCAGTTATTAATGTTGTCCACCTTGCATATCTGTCGTATATCTGCACTTCTAGCTCTTCCCATATCCCATCGATATTTCAAAGTATTTTCATCTCTGCTGTTTCTAGCATTCTTTCTGTCCTTTCTGTATCAAGTCGTGTTTCTGCCGCGTATTTATGTCATTATTGGTCTGATAACTGTTATGTAAATTGCGCCTTTCACTTCTTTTCCAATATTGGTGTGGTAGTTATAAACACAACAAGTGTCGAATCAAGTTCTGAACACACGGATAATGATATATTTCAACTTGTCAAAAATATGTCCCATGTACAGTAGTAAAAGTGATCTCTCCATTAGTCATGAATTAAGACAATTCGACTGGAAGACGAATTGTTCGTTTTCATGTAAGGATTTTATGTGTATATTCAAAGTGTAGTCTTATTTCTTTAGTTCTCAAATTAATAAGCACGTTAAATTTCATTTGTATTATGTATTTTTAATTATCTTTGGTGTCAATTTCATAAAGAAATGTGAACAATTAACAACATTATTACTGTTTAACAAATATTGAACCATAACTTAAAAATAAAAGTTTACTCATTAATTTCTATTGCGCCGCCTAGGTTTTACAAACGGCGCCGAAAATCGGTGTCGAATTTTGTTTTTATACTGGTCCAACTGACATCGTAAGTAATAATATCTTTCTTTCAATATTCTCTGGTATCATTGACCTGACCTAACCGAAGTTTAATATTGTTTTTGCCCTAATATTTTTATGGCCAATAATTCTTTCTTAAAAAAAACGTGCCATTTACAAGGTGTCGTATCATATTCACTTCGGAGATTTTATCGTCTCAGATGGCTAGAGTGTTATGTTATTAATTATTGTTTTGCTTCATTTACGATATTTTTAACAGCTGAATTTGTTATTTTAGGCCAAGGACAAATTTCGTAAAAGGGTTTCTCAGCTTTTAGAATTGTGTCTATTTGTCTTGATTGTCAAAATATTTATGTAAATTTGCAAATAATTCGTCGTTTCAACATTAAATAATGTGTTTTAAGCTATTTTTTGTTTCATTTAAGTTGATCTAAATTAGAATAATATTGCTTCGTATAATAGTATACATCTAATTCGAAGGGGAAAAACCAGCGTGTTCTAGAATGAAATTACATATCTAACCTCCCCTTCTGGTGGCCTCAAATGTGTATTTAGAGGCCATCTTTGTACAGAAAGCAACAAATACGTACCCATCCCCTTAAATAAAAAATATAAAATTTCTTACATATACTGAAGTAAACTCCGCTTTTCCAACCATATAATGTCACATTTGTATATTCTGTCAAATTGTCGTATTAACCAAAAACTGTAGATAACGGTTATCGTTGAAATCACTATTGAACATATTACGGGAACGAACAAGATTTCAACCCTTGTCTTATCTCCTAAAATATTAAAATAATATAGGTATTTATACGAAATATATAACAAATACATTTCATACTGTATTTCAGAAAGCACTTCTCCTATTTCTAACTCAATTTAACAATACTATATTATTAGCAAGCAAGTTACATCATACTTAAAGATTTAAGTGGATAAACGGGTTTTGTGATAATTACAAGTACAGGCGAACCCGCTTATTGGAATAGCCTTCGTGCCAAGCAAAAGTATTCCTATAACAGGGATATTTTAATAACCGATCATATGTGCATAGTAAAAACGTTTTGGGACGTCAAATTTTTATTCCTTTAGCCGGGATATTCCTTTAACCGGTATTCTAATAAGCGGGTTCGACTGTATTTATGAAAAGTAAAGTTAAGTCAGAGATTTTAATTTAGAACCCTTTTACTACGAATATCAGATTAGTGACATCGCCATCGTACTGCACTCACTGCAGTTAATTGGCTATTGTTTATCTTGTCTATTCAAATACCTACTCAAAGATTATATTTTAAACATTTTTGTATAGACCAAGTAAAAACTAGAAAAGCTTTGCTCTGCCTCTATTATTAAATTCGTAAACGGTAAATGTAGCGTTAAAGGTTTAAAAATGATTTTGTTAATATTGCAATCAATGAAGGCATTTCGCTCCGAATTCCATCCTACTGCATCAATTTACTTGAAAATTTTCTACATATTTCTTTTTAACTCAAACATTTTTGTGTTATGCGTGGTTGAAAAGTTGCCATTTCCATTGAAAAATTTTAAATAAAAACTTCTTTTCGGACGGTGTTTTGCGAATACCTTAAAAACTATGCATCTAACGAACAAAACTATATATTAAAACATTTTTGTAGCTTATTAGAAAACAAACATATTTGTTTCTTTATAAATCTCTAGTTATAATACAAAACGAGATATTGTAGGTGAAAAGAGATTTTTTTTGGTGCATGCACAAATAATCGTAGGTATTTCGTATTTGAAAAGACCTTTAAAATGAGCACTGCTAAATGACGATTATATTAAAACTAAGCGAGCTATTCTTCTTCTTGTAGTTCCTTCTCCTATCAGAGGTCGGTTATCATCACAGCTATCCATACCTTATTGACGGCTGCTCTGAAAAGATCTACTGAGCTGCAACTATATCAGTCTCTTAAGTTTCACAGCCAGGAAATTCTTCTTCTACCTATAGATCTTTTCCCCTTAATTTTGCCCTGCATTATACGCCATAATATCTCATATGTTGCACCTCTAGTAATGTGGCCCAAATATTCCAGCTTTCTTGTTTTGATGTTCTATATCATCCCGCAATCCTTTTGTAGCCTTCTTAACACTTCTGCATTCGTAACTCGTTGAACCCATGGTATTTTCAAAATCCTTCTATAGCACCACATCTTAAATGCTTCCAACTTCTTTATGTGTTGTCCATTCCATACAACAAAGTAGAGAACACCTAGCACCTTAAGACTCTTCTTCTCAGCTCCAGAGGCAGGTCTCGATTAACAACCCTTTTTTTTCATTTTTAAAAATGCTTTTCTTGCAATTTAGATGCGTGTCCTTATTTCTCTACAATGGGGATTGTCTTCATTTACCCAGGTTCACAGATATATGTAGTTATTCACTCGTTCTACTTATTTCCCTCGATATCTAGCCTTCCTACTCTGTGTTTCCTAGAAATAATCATAAACTTGGTTTTCTTAACGTTCATTTATAAGTCCATATTTTATACTGACTTGATATAATCTATTTTGCTTCTACATAATATAGTATTTGTCACTCCGAGAAGTCAGTACAGGTTTTTACGAATAGCAACGATACCCGTTCGCAGCCTCAGCGAGCGGTTAGCGAGCGAAGTGGACCGGGTTAAATTCTTTATTTAAAAGCCACCACTGGTATCAGTACCGATTATGTAGCAACATATGTCCTTTACTTCTCATTTGAAAAGCATTGCCATTTAAAAGCCGTACTGACATCTCAGAGTGACAAACACTATAAACTGTCTGCAAATATAGCGTTGTCGTCTGCGATTCTTATGCTGTTCAAGATTTTTCCGTTTATTGATATACCCTGTTTTTCCTCTGATATTGCTTCCTTAAAAATAGCTTCGCTACGGATTGAGTAACAATGCAGACAACATGCAACCCTGTCTAACACCTATTTTAATTTCTATTATTTCCGTTTTTCATTTTCAATTTTAACCATTGCTTTTTGATTCTAGTACAGTTTGAAAATAGCCCGTATATCTCGACTGTCCACACTCTTTTCTTTTAAAAGTTCTTCGAGTTTCTGATGTCGCACTTTATCAAAAGCCTATTGAGAATCTATAAAGCAGATATAGAGATCCTGGTTCATATCTAGTCGTCTTTGCGCCAGAACGTTAAAAGCGAATAGAGCCTCTCTCTTTCCTAGTCCTCCTCTGAATCCAAACTGGGTGTCATCTATATCTTCTTCTATTTTTTGTACAGTTTCTTGTGTATTATTTTTAGGAATATCTAAGTGTGCGGCGTATTAACGAAATTGTTCTGCACTGGGAGCATTCCGTCGCATGTACTGACTTGGGTAGTGTTACAAGCGTTGTCATAAATTAGTGTGTTATTAATGCCTTCTGGTCCAAATTAATTAAATGGAATAAACAAGTCTTCAATACATTATACTTTATTTATGGGTAACAGACAATATTGTAAATAATAACACTAATGATCCATAGCGTCTCGACCTCTACATACTAAGTTAATAACTATATATCTATATCACAATACTGATTCCTCAGCGTATTTTATATCGATCTAAATAATAACAAATATACTTAGTTCAAGTTCACGCATATTAAACATGTGATAGAAAACTATAAACTGATATTGAGTGTTCATATTATACTACATCTCTGCCGTTAAAAAAAATTAAAGTCCTAAGAAGAGAAGAAGAATATCTGAAGATATATTCCTCTTTCCCTTTTACAAAAATGTTTTTGGCTACCTAAAAAATTAAATTTCTATATTGAAGTAGTGAGAAAGGTCCGGCGATATAAGGCCTAACTAAATAAACCTAGATAAGAGTTTCTGTAAGCTAACTGTGATCCTAATATACCTATACAAAATATATTATAATCTCAAAATATTTACATTTTTCTCTATTTAACTAAACTGTATTTCTTAAACTATCACTATTTCACGTCGTGTCTTTTAGTCTTTTTTTTTCGTTCACTAATTCACTTCATCAAAACAGTGTCCACAGTGAATAAAATTGATCCTAACTTTTACATAGTCTTCAAGTGCATATAAGCCGTAAAAAATCTAATTGTAATAATAATAAAATCTCGAAACTAATAATTCCTAAGCTAAGCTAAATATTACCTAAATCTCTATTAAGTGGTTTGGACATAGTATATTGTGCAACAAGTGCAGAAAGGTACTAATTTCTCACGAGTTTGAAAAGTTGCGGTATGAGCGCAAGCGAGTGCCGCAATTCAAACGAGTGAGAAATTACCTTTCTGCACGTGTTACACATTATACTTTTTCTACAACCACAGTTTTTCCTAAAAATAAAAATGACAATTTCCAAACGAAGATTAATTATAATAATGTGTGATATGTTTTAAACTGTATTTAATTAATACTAATCAATTTAAATTCCTTATACCTAAACAAATTGCACAGAAATCAGTTAAAAAATTAATGCACTGCCTTAATTTGTTTAAATTTAAACTATTTTAAAAAAATTATTACACAATAGTGTCACATTTGACGTTACATTTATGCAGTCACAGAGATCCACCAAACCTACTTCATTTGACCTAACTTGCTGCGGTTGCTAAATCGTTATTGGTTATTTTTTGATAATTATAAAATGTTAATTAAGAATAAAATTGTAAAATAAAACAGTTGTAACATTCATAATTTAATTTCTATTCTATAGTTATAATTATTAAGGTACCAAGGGTATTATAAGGATAATAACGCTTGAGGTCAATGGTGTATAGACCGAGGGCCTTCGGCCCGAGATATATACGTTGACTGAAAGCGTTATTATTATAATACCCTTCAACGTTTAATATCCCACTAAATTATTCTTTATATGCAAAAAATTTGAATGAATTTTGAATTAATTAGTTTTAAAAAATAAGTAAATTTAGCAGAAACAGTCGTAACGTAATTGTGGTAACTATAGTTTTATTTAGAGTTTTATTTGTCAACTTGACAGTATTTAACTCGTTATTTAAATTTAATAGGCCCTCGGGCGTTATTTTCAATAACATCCTTATATACCCAATAACACCTAACGCTTGGGCGTTATATCGTACTGAATAGACTTCGAAATAATGTCATTATTTGTCAAATAATAGACCAGTTGGACATTATAGTTATTAAGGTACCAAGGGTATTATAAGGAAAATAACGCTTGAGGTCAATGGTGTATAGACCGAGGGCCTTTGGCCCGAGGTATATACGTTGACTGAAAGCGTTATCATTATACTACCCGTGGTGCATTCAACGTTTAATGTCCGACTAAATTATTCTTTATATGCAAAAAATTTGAATGAATTTTGAAATAATTTGTTTTTAAATAAATACATTTACCAGAAATTGTCGTAACGTAATTGTGGTAACCGTAATTTTACTTAGAATTTTATTTGTCAACTTGGCCCTAGGGCGTAAGTTTTCAATAACACGCCCTTGGGCATATATCGTACTTAACTGTTACCGTACCTACATATCGTACTTAATAGACTACGAAATAATATCATTATTTGTCAAATAATAAACCAGTCGGACATTAAATATAATAATTGTCTTATAGGTTATATATTGATCTAAACTTTAACCACGGATGTAAACAGAATATAACGTTACTCAAAATGAGGTAGCCAACTCTACAGAAATAACTTTTTCTATGGATGCTATACAATATGCAACTTCTCTCACTAGTTACAAACATTTAAAATGAACAATTCCTCTTGCAGTGAGAAAAGTCGGCCATTGCGGTGAGAAATATTTTTTCTCACGGGCTCTCCTACGGTCTTTCATACTATGATCGCCGTTTCCATGGTAACATGCACAATACAAACACAATTAATGTTGTCAAATAAATGTGTCAAAGAAAAACCTACCAGGAATTACCTTTCAAAACTGTTCAAAAATAACTGTTAATTAGAATTTTAAACAAATAAGGTATGTAAATTTTAAGAATATTAAATACCTACATGTATATGTATTTTATTTCAATTTATCCATAAATATAACTAAAAGCACCTAAATTATTTAATTTTGAAGTTTCAATTCTTGACAAAACCGCATCCATAGAAAAAGTACAGTGTACAACACATGAGAAAATGACATATTTCTCCCTCGCTTGATTTGCGGCCCTCACCTCGTGCCAATAAACTTCTGCGCTCGTGAGAAATATGCCTTTTTTCTCACTTGTTGTACAATATACTATTCCGGCACAGAAACGTCACTGTTCTGCACACTAATGTCATATATCTTATACTGTGAGAAAATATCAAGTTTGTTAACATAAAACTGTGTAGAAAAGTGGATTTTGAATAGTGGTTGTAGAAAAATAGTATATTGTGTAACAAGTGCAGAAATTACCTTTTTGTACGTGTTACACACTATACTTTTTCTACAACCACGTGTTTTGCTAAAACTAAAAATCACAATTTCCAATCTAAGATTTATTATATAAATAAATTATAAACTTATAAGCGTATAAATTTTAAACTGTGTTTAATTAATACTAATCAATTTAAGTTCCTTATGCCCAAACAAATTACACAGAAATTAGTTAAAAAATAATGCACTACATTAATTTGTTGGAATTTAAACTATTTTTTCTAAAACCGTGTTAAAAATGCTATTTTTAGCACTCCATACGAGCGTTAAAAATGCTACTTTAAGGCACTAGTGTATAGGCAATTTTGATGTAAAGTCAAAAAAATATAAAAATTGAATGCCAGTCAAGTTCAAGTAAAAGTTTTTGTAGATATTGTCCTGTAATTAGGTTTGTAGAAAGAATATTGTATAATATGCCTATTAAAAAGTACCTACATTTTTAAGGCATTCATATGAATTGCAGAACTCGATTCGCTCATTCTTCAAACTTTCACATGCGTGCCTTAAACGTGTACTTTTAACACTTATATCATAAATAACTATTAAATAATTATTACAAAATAATATCACATTTGACGTTATATTTACGCAGTCACGGATTTACACCAATTTTACACCAAACCTACATCATTCGACGTATCTTGCTAAGGTTGCTAAATTCTTATTAGTTAATTGATAATTATAAAATATTTATTAAGAATAAAATTGTAAAATAAAAGAGTTGTAACATCCATAATTTAATTTCTATTCGATAATTAAGTATAATAATTGTCTTACAGGTTATATTTGTCTACACTTTTCTGCATATGTCATAAATCTTATAGTGTGAGAAAATATCAACTTTGTTAACAGAAAACTGTACAGAAAAGTGCATTTTGAATAGTGGTTGTAGAAAAAAATTAACGTTACTTTACTAATTCATCTCATTATTTCAGTTTTATTTTGATTTATTTATATTCGCCTTACTAACTTTAAAATAATTTACCTATAATAAATATTTAATCTCTCTAAAAACTTCACTTTTTTTGTCACTGCTTACTATCTACTAACACTTATTGTAAGATATTGTCTATCCTTAATTCAAACACTTCCATTATTTCTCTAGAAAATTTAACCTGCATACATGATCTACATTTAAAATTTTTAAGTGAATTATAATTAACGTTACTTTAGAGATTCCAAAGAAAAAATTCAAGCTTATTTCTTAGATTTAATTGAATGATTAGCTTTTTTTTTGGGAGGTGGGAATCTTCTAAAGACCGTCTGGGAAGGTGTCCCAGGTGTGTTGGATTCAATCCGCCACGCTTCACCGTGCCGGATCGCCTACCAACTAAACTCACCTCCTCTTTCTCCAGCCGACGGGTCCTGAACCACTCTTAGCGAGTATATACACTGACCCGTCGACCTTACTCTTAACTCCCCCCTGGCACTTTTCGCGTGCGTTCCGCAGACTAAGTGACCCCCTAGCTGCCTCAACCCACACACACCTCGCAAAAGACCGGTCAGTGAAGACGACCGTCCCGTGCAACCCATGTGTGGGTGAGGCAACCGGGGTGCCCCCCATCCAGCATGAAACTAGCAAGAAGATACCAGTCGGCAATTACGAGTAACTCCAAGCATTCATGTTTTCATTCACTCACACTCACTCTCACACTGATACCTTATAAATTATTACGTAAATAGACTTCCCTATGAGAAATAATGAAAAACGATTATAAAAAAATTTTTGTATGGATAAAATTATGGTACGATATCAAATAAAATAAATAAAATTAATAGGTAAAATCGATAAAATATTTGTATAAATAAAATTAAATAAACAAATAAATAAAATAAAGTAAAATAACATTATAAAGCAGTCAGCGTAGGTTGGATGTAAAAGGTCCTTCCACACTGGCTGCCCTCTACAACACAAACACGTTAAAAAATAAATAATATGGGTCATCCTGCTTGCAGTCGCCTCTCTTTTTCCTCTTTATGCTTCATTGTTTTTGTAACAAAGGCAATGACCAGGTCGAAGTCACTCTTGCTACTGATAGCTTTATCCATAAGCTCGTGAGGCTCGCCTAGAGGAGACCCCAGACCCAGGTGCAGCTCGGTACGCCCCGCACGGTATTCCGGGCATATGAATACGACATGTTGCGCGTCATCCACCACTCCACACTCGGGGCATAGATCGTCCGCGGTCTTCTTTATACGATAGGTATATGATCTGAACGATCCATGTCTCGTCAAGAACTGTGTAAAGTAGTAATTGACGCGCCTGTTTCTGCACTCGTACCACCTTACTACATCCGGAATCAGAGATCTCGTCCAGACTGCCTTTTCGACCTCGGCTGCCCATTCCCTCTGCCACATCTCTAAACTTCTGTTTCGTTCTTGAGGTCCTGAACCAATTGCCCCGTTACCCCTCTGATACATTCGGACTCTTTCTCTGGCCAGAATGTGCACCGGCACAGAACCAGCCACAACCTGTAAGGCAATAGTTGATACGGTTCTGTACGCGCTGCACACCCTGATCAGAGGTTTTCTCTGTACTCTAAGAAGCATGTCTTTATATTTCTTCTTCTCCAGGGCCTCGTGCCATACTGGGGCCCCATACAGTGCGATGGATAAAATTGATTGCAACATCACCGCTCTTTTATGAGATCCAGGACCCCCTATATTTGGCATTAACTTGCTTAACGTGGAGGTCCTTTCTTTTGCTTTCCGACATGCCTCTTGCACGTGTGGTCCGAATGTCCGTTTGCCATTAAAAGTAATTCCTAGATATTTAACTGTCTTCTGGGGTCTTATTTCGGAGCCTTTGTACTCAAACACTATATCTTTTCTATCTCTCGGTCCCCTCAAGATTATCGCTTCTGTTTTCTCTACTGCTAGCTTTAGGTCATTTCTTTCTATCCATCCCACGGTTGTCTTGATTGATTTGTTTATTCTCTCTCTTATACCCCAATTCATGTCGTCTTCTACTAGTAGAGCCAGGTCGTCCGCGTATGCAATTGCTCTTACTCCTCTCATCTTATTTACTTCTAGTACCCCGTTGTATAGTATGTTCCATAGTGTGGGTCCCAGGACCGACCCTTGGGGTACTCCTGCGGTCATTTCCATCTTCTTTTTTTTATATGCATACGGTTCTCTCGGACAGATAGTCCTTTATTATGTTGGACACATAATCTGGAGCCCCAAATTCGACGATTCTGTCTACTATGAGGCCCCAGTTTGCTGAATTAAAAGCGTTTTTTATGTCCAACAGAACAAGGACCACCCATCTTTTTTTGCTTGCTCTAGCCGCGTCTCTTATCCAGGTCGCGGCATCGACGGTCGATCGACCTGTTCGAAATCCGTATTGTTGTTGTGATAATACTCTCTCATTTTCCAACATGCCTTCCAGCCTCTTCTTGATAAGTCCCTCGTAGAATTTACCAAGGCAGTCCAGGAGGCATATTGGTCGATAAGAGTATGCTGAATCGGGGGGTTTCCCAGGCTTTAGGAGCAGAACAAGGTTCGCTTCTTTTAAGTCCCTGGGAAACTCTTGCTTCTGCAGTAGGTCGTTGCATATTCTTCTGATCAAACCTGGTTTCTCCGTTGCTATTATCTTAATTGCCTCTGGTGGCAGCCCGTCGGGGCCGGGAGCTTTCCCCGTCTTCATCTCCTGACCAGCGGTTTTTATTTCCTCTTCCGTGAACTCTTCCACCATCGTTGGAAAGATTTTTGTAAAAGTTTGAATGTCCTTAGTGGGGAAGAGGAGTTCAGCCGATTTCATCCGCTGGTCCTCGTCCAGTTTATATGGGGCCATTATCCTTAATGACTTCATGGTAATTTTGTAGGTATCACCCCATATATCCTCATCCAATGCTTTTATCAGGGTCTGCCAGTTTTCCTTTTTTTCTTGTTTTATTTTTTTATTCAGTGTTTTCTTTAGTTCTTTGTAGATTTCTTTGAGCTCGAGGTTGCCCTGGCTTCTCGTGTAATTCCTTCGAGCTCTGAGGCATCTTTCCCGTAGACCTTCTATCTCATCCGTCCACCGGTAGGGGGATTTTTGTTATTCTTTTTCTTCACGGTGGCCAACTTTGCTGCATTTTCTAATGCTCTTCTCAGTTGGCCAAGGTCAGAAATCTCTTCCTCCTTGATCTTCCTGACCTCCGATAGGTATGTGGTTTTGTTAAAATAGATTTCGGTGTTTCCTATCGGCCGTCTTACTTTCCCTTTCACCTTAACCTCGTACTGGATGTAGCGGTGGTAGGTAAATAACTGGTCGTCGAGGATATCCCATCCCTGTATTCTTTTGGGTAGCCCTTCAGTTGCGATAGTTACATCAATATGTGTCTGGCTGGCCCCTCTTACGAAAGTTGGTTTATTATTATTTAAGACTTGGAGGCCAGCCTGGGCTATCCATTCGTTCCAAAGTTCCCCCTTTTTGTCATTTATGGGTGAACCCCATAACCTCGATTTAGCATTGATATCCCTGGCTACCAAGATTTCTTTTTCGCTTGTGGCGGCGCTCATTATCTCATCTACAATAGTCTTGTATCTTAACATATGGATGTTCGGTGATTTGTAGCATGCCAGAAGGCTGAAATCCCTCAGTTTGATGAGTATGTGATTTCCGCCCCTGACAATGCCCCGCACCCCTAGATCCCTATTTCTCATGAGCACCGCCACATTTTTTCCTTTATCTTGTACCCATCCACCGTCCGATGTTATTTTTTTGTTTGGTTCGGGGACGATGAGCAGGTCAGTTTCCAGCTTGCAGGCTTTTAAGTGGACAAGATCGTGCGCTCTACGTGCTCTGCCCACATTCACCTGCAATATCCGTATACCAGGTTGATCCTTGAGGTCCGTTTTGGTTCAGTTCCCTAGAGTCGTCCCTGCATCGGATTCGCCTTTTTTTGAAAAATTAAAATAGTTAAAAACTAGAATAAATAAATAAATAAGTATAGATAAAATGAATAAATAATATAAATAGGTAAAATGTGTATAAATAAAATAGTTAGGTAAATAGAAATAGTTAAAACAGTAACATAAAGTTAAAATAGGTAATGTAAATAATAAAATAGGTCTATAAAATAATAAATTAGTAATTTTAAAATTTATATAAATAAAATACAACCTAGGTGGGCTGTATATGGGCCCACCCTCGTTTTCCAGGAAGTCTATTTCGTTTTTTTATTCGTTTCTTGGGGTTTCTCCCTCATCCCCCCTTCCGTACACTAGGGCTCGATAGGCTGGACAGGCCATCCTGTCCATTCTATGCCCTTCCTCTTTGCAAACTGAACAATATGCTTTATTGTTACAGTTTGCGGCAGTGTGTCCTGTTTTCAGGCAGTTATAACAGCAAGCCGCCCTGCTCTCCTCTTTACACTCGTAGGTACTGTGCCAAACTTTAGACACTTAAAGCATCTCACCGGGGCGTACCTCTCCATTACCGGGCATATTGTCCATCCGATCTTAATTGTGCCGTACCTCCTCAGTTCTTCTGCTTTGGAGGGTCGTACGGCTATTGTGGCCACCTGCTCTCCGTGTTTGTTCGTCCTTAGTACTTTTATGTCAATTTCTCCTTCCGGGATGCCCGTATAGCTTTTGATCCCTTCTCTCAGACTTTTCTCACTCACTCCTGGGTCTAAATTAGCTATAGTGAAGAAATTCTCCTTTCTCCTTATCGTTGTATTTATTCCTTGCATTTTGTTGTTAAGTTCTGCCCTCAGTTTTTGTGCTGCTCCCTCCCCTTTAGCTTTACTAGGAGATCCCCCCCATTCGTTCTTTTTAACCTGTCTACTTGGATCCCCATCTTTCCTATGGCTATCTTATTCTTCATCTCACTTAGTACCTCGTTGTATTTTTTTCCTTTGTCCATTTTTATAAGGAGAGCTTCCTCTTATTCCACTTTCCTCTCTGCACCGAATTCCTTGCCTCTTACTTAAATCTCCCAGGATATAGTTTCTCCATGTCCTACATATTCGAGGGCTTTCCTTATAGTCTTTTTATTCAGGTCGTTTGCGACTACGACCCTCATGACCTCTGGGATTTCGTTTGTTTCCTTCCTTATTTCCTTTATCGCCTTTACTGCCATATCGTATGCGTCTCCCCCCTGTTCTTTTTCTAATCTGGCAACGAAAGTATACCATGTTGTTTTTTTATTTGCTTTTCTTTTGGTGTTCTCCAGGGAATTTATTTTTCCCTCTTCTATTTCTTCTAGCATCTCCGCTAGGTCCTCCCCTACTTCTTTAATTGCGTTTTCTACGCCTTTATCTTTCGTGTCCTTTTTTGTAAAAACTAGACAGTTGTTTTTTTCTACTGTTTCCAGTAGACCCGTTTGTTCCCACTTTGTCTTTTCATATAGTTTCTCTTCCCATTTAATGTCGCATATGCTCATAAAAGTTTTTTTCCCTCTCCCCATATTTAAGGCCCTTTTGATTTTTTCTTGTTCTTGTTTCTGCCTCTCTTGCTGCACTTTTAATTTACAGTGGTCACATTTTAATTTGTTTGGTGTTTTTTCGTTTGTACTATCCTCCTCCTTTTTGTTATACGGAGACACAATGGACTGAGCATTTCACGAAATTATATGGAGAAGGAGAAGAAGAGAACAGATAAATAAACATTAAAGGAACCCACGATAGAGTACTAATATCAGAAGAAGAGCTACAAGAACGAATAAAAAAATTAACAATAGAAAAGCACCTGGTCCTTATAAGATAAGATAAATAATGAACTGCTAAAATATGGAGAAGGAACACTACTCAAATAGCTCCTAAAATTATTTGTCGATATAATAAATATCGGAGTAGTACCAGCGGAATGGAAGGAAAGTCTCCTGCTACCGATACTGAAAAAGGGAGACTCGAAAAATCCTGAAAATTATAGAGACATTAGTCTGATGAACAGCACATTAAAATTGTTGACGGCAGTCATAAAAGATAAAATCGAGGAAAAAGCGAACATAGCAGATGAACAACAATGCTTCCGGAAGAATCGCAGCACAATAGATGCAATTTTTATTATCAGGCAAATAGAGAAAAGTCTATTGAATATGGAAAACCAGCATACATGTGCTTTGTAGATTTAAAACTTGCTTTTGACAGGGTGAGGCGAAATGATATCTTAAATTTATTACAAGCTGAACAAATAGACCACCAGATAATAAGGCTAATTAATAAAATTTACAAGAACAACAAGACCAGATTTATAATGTCAACAAGAGAAACATAACGCATAGAACTAAAAGAAGGAATCCGCCAAGGAGACTCGTTCAGCCTATTGTTATTCAATATGGTGATGAATCAAATAATTCACGAAGTAAGAAAACGACATGGATACCAAATGGGAGCGCATAAAATCACGATACTATTGTGACACTATTTAGTCCACTCAAGAATTGGCCTATTTTTTCCCGAAGCTTCTCGGCGTTACGAGACAATACCATTCCTATCCACGGCGTTCGGAGACGACCGCTGCCGAAGTATATATAGAACCGAGATTCGAACACAGGCCAGTCATTCATTCATCGAAGCGCGTCGCGTAATTTAATGTATTCGAATCGAAGATATGAAATGTATTTATTAGTTATCGGAATTATTATGTTTAGTGAATTAAATCACAAATTTGAGTTTGTAAATAAATAAGATGTGTTAGTTGGTGTTATTTGTAATTATTAAAATAAATAAGTGATGTAAATAAAATAATATAAGTAAGTCTTCCTTTATTTAAATTAAACTTAGTGCCTAAAGATATAAATAAATAAAATAGTAGAGTCAATCGCGTAACAAATGGTGCAGAAGTAGGGATACTTGAAATAAATAAAATTATTTCGCGTAAATACAGTGTGGAATCTTTAATAATAACTAAATATAAATCGTAATAAACAAAGAGTGTGACCATGTCTTCACAGTGTAAGCCGAAACTTTCTGATCTGCGCCTTACGGAGCTCAGAACAGAACTGGAAAATCGTGAGCTCGACGCAGCGGGGAAAAAGGCTGATCTAGTGGTTCGTCTGAAGATCGCACTACAGGAAGAGGGTCATGATCCAGAAACCTACGTGTTTGAGGACAGGCAAACTGCTTTAATTTCGTCAATTTCTAAAGAGATTTCTCAAGTTTCCTCGGATGTTTTGAAAGTTTCGACAGACATTACATCGTTAGAGAGCAAAGTTTCTAGTGAAATCTCCCAAGTTTCGACAGACATTACATCATTAGAGAAAAAGGTTTCTGGTGAAATCTCCCAAGTTTCCTCAGATGTTTTGAAAGTTTCTACAGATATTATATCGTTAGAGAACAAAGTCTCGACAGACATTACATCGTTAGAACATAGAGTTTCTAGTGATATTTTGAAAGTTTCGGGTGATATTTCATCCCTTGAAAGCAAGATGACTGACAAGATCTCTAAAGTCACTTCGGATTTTGACGACAAGATATCGTCCATAAAATCTACTTTTGAAGAAAAGATCAAGGAAATAGAAAAGAAAATGGAGGAAACGGAAAAAGTAGACAAAGGGATGGAACCCATCTTAACAGACGTCAAAGATGATGAAACCAAATACAAACTGGAGCCACGGTCGATAGTTAAAGGGAGTGTAGGTCATGCCCGTGTTAAGGTGCCAAATTTCGACGGAAAGTCATCATGGAACAACTACATGAAACAGTTCGAATCGGCGGCCAGAGCGAACGGATGGTCCGAAAAAGAAAAAGCTATAAACCTCACTATTGCTCTTCGAGGCGACGCTTTGGATGTCCTCCAGACCATAGCCGTAGAGGAGACAGATGACTTCGAGCAGCTTAAAAAGAGAATGAATATGCGATACGGGCACGAATATTTAGAGCATGTCTATCAGTCGCAGTTTAAAAATCGAAGACAAAAGAAAGATGAAGCTCTTCAAGAATACGAGGTCGATATTGCCAGGTTGGTACGATATGCATATCCAACAGCTCCCGAAGACATGATGGAAAAGTTGGCTGTTCAAACATTTATTGATGGCCTTCGTGATCATGAAATGCAAAGAACACTGCGATTAGCTCGTCACAAGACGCTGGTCGATGTCTTGTCTGCCGCCCTCGAATACGAATCAGCTACCCAGGCCTCTGGCGGGTACAGTAAAGTGAGGACTGTGCAAGAGGAACAGGATGAGGACAAACTTGACCAGCTTGTTAATATGATGAAAGACATTGCATCCAAGAAAACGAAGACCATAAGGTGCTGGAACTGTGGGGAAATGGGATACGTACGGAGTTCATGTAAGTACCCTAGGTACAATAACAATCAAGAGACTCACCAGCAGGAAAACTAGAACGGGTCGGCCTTAGGGGGGTAGCTTCGACCCGCAACTTTTCCAAAGACCCTCTCATACTAATAGCTTCTTTGAAATGTCGTGAAGATAGTGTATATGTGGATGGAGAAATAAATGGTAAAAAGTATACATTGTTGGTGGATACCGGAAGGACCAGGACCATTATACGACTGTCAGTTTTAAACAGCCGTAAGAAACTCTTACCAACGAGGTTGCGACTGCGGACTGCCACAGGTGAAAACGCCAACACCCATGGAGAAATCCAGATACAATTAGGGATTGGAGCAGAAAAGTTCGTCCATACTGTCATAGTTGCAGACATCGAAGAAGATGTTATATTAGGAATGGACGTAATGAATTTGCATGGATTTCAATTGGATTTTAAGAATAGGGTAATTAAAGTTGGCAACGAGGAGGTATTTCTTCATCCACATGATGACAGCACTGTGCTAGCAGCCATTAAAGAAGATACAGTTGTGCCTGCGAGGAGTGAAACGATCATCGTAGCGCGGCTACAGGGAATTGTAGAAGAAGGAACCCCTGTTATGATGGAGCCATGGAACCACGACGAGGAGGTTGGCCGAGGAATCATAATTGGAACGGAATTGGTTACTTCTGCTAAAGAAATTCCCGTGAGATTGATTAATGTCAATGACTACCCGGTGACCATCAAGAAGGAGACAAAAGTAGGAACTTGTGTACCCGTGACGTCCATAATCCGTCAGAAAACAACATCAGATAATTCCAACGACAAGTTCGACCAAATGGTTGCAGTTGCTGGCCAATCTCTAAATCAAGTGGAGAAAAGGAAATTAAGGGAATTTCTTCGGCAATATCGTGACATATTCGTACCGAAAGGAGGAAAGACAGGAAGAACGATAGTTGTCAAACATAAAATTGACACTGGTACCGCTAGGCCAATTCGTCAAACAGCTCGACGATTACCACAGGCGAAGAGAGAGGAAGCTGAAAGGGTTGTTCAAGAAATGAGGAAAGACGGGGTGATAGAACCTTCTACGAGCCCATGGGTCTCTCCGGTGGTCCTGGTCAAGAAGAAAGATGGAACTACGAGGTTCTGTGTGGACTACCGTTTGTTGAACAATGTTACCA